>NC_133652.1:133388209-133541979 GCF_009905375.1 Apium graveolens | reverse complement strand
AGTAACGGCGTTTCGCGAACGAAACTTTTCCCCTCGCCTTACTTTGAAACATAGGTTAAAGACCAAAAAGGGTTAATTAATGCATGAAACATTTATGGTAAGTGTGTTAGGCAGTTGGTAAGACACTCGCGAAGGAATCGCCTTAAAACTCGTAAAGGTTAAATTATTAAAAATGGTGGAGCCGAGGGTACTCGAGTGACTTAAGAGAATCAGTAAGCGCAAAACGAGCGTTAGAGTCTGAGTTGGTTAGAGTATAGATTTACAAGTGACTTTGGTTTAATTCCAACTTACTTGTTGTTTATAGGTTACCAGACTCGTCCCGAGCCATTCGTAACCCCCAGTCGCTCAGGCAAGTTTTCTACCCGATATACTGTTGTTGTGATGTAAATATATGTATATGCATTATCTTGTGATAGTGCATGATTGTTATTAGCAAATTTTGCGATATATTGGAGCATGCTGATATGGTATATATGCATGTCTGTTTCGTAATCTGGTTATCTATCTGTTGATTTCAATGCTTATAGTTGCATAATACCTATGCTAGAAATAAGCAAGTAGTTGCGTATACCCTTAGTATAGGGGATAAAAGGTGAACATATTTCTAAACCGGGAGTCGATGTTCCCGAGTATATTATATATATATATATTTATATATATATGGAATATAGTTTTTAAAACTATGGATCGAATAAGGTTTATTCGATACCTTTATTTTACTTAATTGAATATTAATTTGAGTATTCATTCGAGGGCTTATGACTCAGTTTATTTTATTATTTGAATATTATTTGAATATTCATTCGAGGGCTTATGACTCAGTTTATATTATTATTGAATATTACTTGGATATTCATTTGAGGATGTATGACTCCTTTATTTTATGAATATTATTTATAGTATTCATTCGAGGTATTATGACTCCGCTTATTACTTAATAATATTCTTTATTGTATTAAAGAATAAGGTGTCGATAATCAAACTTACTTTTGATTATTCAAATAAAGATATTACTTTCGTATAAGTATATCTTTGATTATTTGCTATTCATTTCAAGTATAAGTTTTAATACTTCTACTTCAATTATTTTATAAAGATTATTCTTTATGCGAATATTATTTAAATAATAATATTCAGACATTTTCTAAATATTCTGGGGACTGATTTACTTCATTAAATCAGCTTCACTCCAAACATTCTTAAAAATGTTTTGCGAGTCTTCAAAATGATTTTTTTAAAAGTTAGAGCGGATCCCAAAACTCATTTTTTTAAGATCATCCTTTCGAAGGGGATTTAAATACTCGCTCAAAACCTGAGGGATCCGGCTCTGTGGTGTGTTTTATATTCGCAACAAGGTTGCTGTTTTGATAAATGAATTGATTACTTACCCAACACTCGGGAAGTAAAATTCTTGGAACAAGTTAATCCATTAACAGGCATCGCCTGGGAAATATCGGTGAGTTCTCCTTTCCAAATAGATACGACTTCTTGGTGGAGCCGTATCAACAAGTTTCTACTTGGGGAAAGTGGGGACAAGCTTTACGTTTCAGAGTCATGGATTTCATCTGAACTAGGAGTGGCGTAAGTGGCCTGAGTAGCGCCGGCCCAGCCTTATTATATTGGCCCAAATGGCCTGGAAGTTCCGCTAAGGCGGTCCATTCCTTAGGAGTTCAGTGTTCGGTTGACAAGTAAATCCGACAGGTTCTCCTCTACATGTAGAAAATGGTGGGGTTGTACTACTACGACTGATCATCGTAAGTGGTCTTCCTGGCGCGGCAAACTCCCGTAATGAGTTCATCATCCAATTGGATAATTTCTGCAACACTACCCAGAGCACTTCGATAGAAAGGCTACGGTTGGGCGATTGTTGAGTGTTGGCAGGGTCAAGTTTTCAAAATGATGTTTACATCAAATGAAGTATCTCGTAACTTCATTTTATTTTGATAATATTTTAAAGATTTAATCTATTCAAATCTTGCCTTATAGTCTCATCTATGTGATGAACTTTTGAAGCTAATTATAACTTGAACGGTGGTAGTTCAAGTAGTATTTGGGAAAGATATAAGTATATTGGGGTATCTTGTAACTTCATCTTTTAAACTTATATCTAATTAATAATTGTCTTATGAATGACAAAGATTTTCAGAAAAACGTTGAGACAAGGTTAGATATATGAGATCACCTTGCAACGATATTTTTTTTTATACAGTTATACACTGGGACTTTGTGTATATTGTGCATGGAAGAGGACTTCCAATATTTTGAAAAGTATATATGTATATATATATACTGAATATTTTGCGACTTCATCGCATTAAGATATCAACTTGGTTCATTTCTTTTGACCAAGACTTTCATGAGTACTATGAGAAGGCTCATATATTGTTAATCATTATACATATTATTTTGGTGGGCTTGCTGCTCACCCTTGCTTTCTTCTTTCATCACACAACATCAGATAGACAAGATGAACCGGACCAAGCTCCCGATTCGCAAGAGGTTAGGAGACGTTCCGCAGTTTTCTAGAAGCACTGATGCCGCCATAGCTGAGGTAGGAACTACCAATAGGCTAGGCTTTCAACTTTTGATGTATCAGATTATGTATATTTATGAATTGTAATAATGGCAAAGAAATGTAAATTTATTCAGAAACCTGTTTAAGGTGTATTGGCATATAATTGTGGAATAAAACGACTTGTGATTATTTTTGGATATTCATCTCTGAGACTATAACTTGTGGTGTGTGTGTTTATTGTGGGGTCACAGTACAGAGTAGTTGATTATTTATTAAGATTGGGTGTTGTTAAGGGAAATGGAACTCGTGACAACCCGGATCCCCGACCCCGGATTTGGGGGTGTTACAGAAATGGTATCAGAGCCTAAGCGTTATAAACCTCAGAGATGATGGGACGTTAAGATAATAAGTTCACTAAGATAATAAGAACTCTTGCCAAGTTCATAGTCGGACTACCTAACGTAGTACTGACAGTTAAAACCCTTATGGGAACCCTTATAAATGTAGCTGATAGGAGCGTAGTTCGTTATCGTATATGGTAGCGGGACTCCGAACCCTGAAGGTTGAGGAAGCAACAGCGTGATGATGTTTTATTACTAATTGGAGATCAGATTGTGGATCCAATAGAGCGTCCTAACGCAGGACCGGATGATGTTGATATTGAGGATGTAGCGGTTGAGGATGTTGTCCTAGAAGGGATAGTTGTTGATGAGGATTCCATGGAGGATCCTGACGAGATTGGATAAAGGACCACTGATGAATTGATGACCATGGTTAGGTCGACTACCAGAGGTAGGATTGGCCGGTCACTACCAGAGGTTCGTTCAAGTTTGTAAAGATAGTAGCCCCTTTAACGCGGCTTACTCGTAAGACTGAGAAGTTCGAATGGACAGAGAAATGCGAGAACAACTTTTAAGAACCGAAGCAAAGGTTGGTGACGTTCCCTATGTTGGCGTTGCCGGATGGAAAATGAGATTTTGTGATTTGTAAGTGACGCTTCGCATAAGGAATTAGGGTGCTTCTTATATAGCACAGCAAGATAATCGCGTCTGCGTCAAGACAATTAAGGGAATTTAAAATTCGATATCCCCACCCATGAGCTTGGGCTCGTGGCAATAGTTTTGCCCTAAAGATTTGAGGCACTACTTGTATGGAGAGAAGTGTGAGATTCACAAACCATAGGAGCTCTAGTACATTCTTACGTAGAAAGAGCTCAACATACGCCAGAGGAGGCGGTTAGAGCTAATCAAGAATTATGATTGGGAGATTCTTTATCATTCGGGGAAAGCCAATATGGTGGCTGATGCCCTTAGTAAAAAGGAGAGACTCAAGATGATAATGTCTTTTGGAGAGTTTATAAGAGATTTTGAGAAAATGGAAATAGTAGTGAAGGTAACCGGAGCCGGTACCGAAAAGCTGTTTGAGATAGCAATACAGCCCGAAGTATTGGAAAAGAACATATTGTGCCAGTAAAAGTGATGAATGAAGGCAGAGAGCCAACAAATAGGTATGAGATTAATACCGAGAGAGATGATAAGGGAATAATGAGGTATTCCTATAGAATTTGGGTTCCAAAGGTTTAAGAGCTTAAAGATGAAATCTTAGATGAAAGCTAGTTTGAGGAATAAGAGTTAGAGCAAACCCTGAACGTGATAGTCAGGGAGGTTGCCACCAAGACAAAAGGAACCCATAACATGATGAAGTGGAAAATGAGGATTTAAATTATGTAAGATGACCCCAATTATGGGGAGTAGGAAGAAATATTTAGACTGAGGAAACAAAAGTCGAGTAAGGACAGGAGACCCGAGATGGTACCCCTATACGGCAATTCATGGACCTGTCTAAAGAGAACTTAGACTATTATCCCCAACCACCACCCTGAGGAGACAGTGCGGTGGGAAATTCTTTCATGACCTTTAAGTCGCTAAGCTCTCAGAGTTCCAAGGAACAAGCTGACCCAGTCGAGGCAAGAGCCTGGCTAAAGGAAATAGATGAATCATTTGAGATTCTAAATGATTGACGAACCACAAAAGACTGTTTTGTCACTTACCCTCCTAAGAGAGAGACCACCCGCTGGTGAAAGGCCAAGGAAGGCACGGAGCAAGAGATTATAATAAACTGATTTAAGTTCAGTCAATTGTTTTCAGGAAAGTACTTCCCAAGGTTATGGAGATAGTGTAAAAGCTTAAGAGCCAGAACAAAGGCAGACGAGTATGATGAATTATGAATCTAAGTTGTAAAAGTTATCAAGATTCGTTCTGAAGACACGAATCCAGAATGACGGGATGTTTGAAATCAATGCTTATGTTGTGTTGGTTCATGAAATAATGATAAGAGAAAGGAATATAAAGGCAAGAGAGTTTGAGGAATGATAAGGGAGTTGGGTATGAGGAAACCCTAAAGACTCGTAGAAATAGAAATAGAAAAGTAGGTAATCGTCCGGATGAGAGTGATTCACCATGAGTTAAATTGATGGTTGAAGGTATAAGAGATACATATATTTTATCCCCTGTAAGTTGGGAAGATTCGAGGAAACCTTGAGATAATTCGAAGGATAAATAATGAGACGCGGATAGACTGAGGAGACAAGAAAGTAAGAAATTAAGAAAATTGGGTGAAGGAAGTGACCTTCAAGAAGGTAAAGTGTAAGACCGGTGGCATGATACCCAGAAAGGGAGACGCCAGATATGAAAGATATCCCAACATTGAGATGACTGTTGAGATAAACAACAAAAGTAAATAAGGAATTATTAAGAAGAAGTTCACGTTGAACATGACCAATATCTTCCAGAACATCCATGTTATCATTACCAAATCAAGAAAGAAAAGTGGATGACCATTGTTATCTTTTGGAGGCCATATGGATTGACCTCAATTTGAATAAGGATGCTATTATGAAGTTAGGTATAGACTATCGAGGTGGGAATGATTGAATAAGACACCCTTATCAGGGATATATGACTTGATTTATCCATGGAAGGATGCAGGTACCTTTTAAAGGTGGAATTAAGGATAGAACATCGGTAACTTAAAATGAATCCTAGGGGAATGCATAAAGGTTGGAATTTCACCCTTAATAGGGACAGTATGAGTTTTGACAGTATGATTTGGAAAGGGTTAATGTAGCAACAACCTTTAAGAATCAGTGGAGAAATTTTTCAGAAGTATATAGACAATGGTTCTAGTAATAGTAAATGGTATTTTAATATGCCCTGTATCTAGGGAATACAGGAGGAACGATTGAAGGATAACCTTAGAGGTTTTACAAGGAGAAAGGTAATATTCAAAATTTTCAAGAATAGAAATGTTGATAAAGGAAATATGACGTAATTATAATGTTGCCAAGTGGGGCACGTGTTAAACCACGAGAAAGTATGGATCGAACCAGTAATGGTCGAAATTATTCAGGGCAATTAGGACTTAAGATAAAAGATGTTCTAATTATGATTGAGAGTCAGTCATGACAGTGATTAACCTCTAAAGACTGAGGCAATAACTTATGGAAAAATGGTGATTTTTTTTTTACTCATCAGATTTTAAGGAAAGCATTTTCACATAAGCTGTGATTGAAATAAGGTAGAAAATTTATTTGGAGATGGTTAAAGTGACATTGACTGTAAGGAAATTTTACTATCAGGAAAGGCCAAAGAGGTGGCCGACACTTTAAAGGTAAGAGGATAATTATAGGCGCTTGTGCCAAAAGAATACAGTGATGATGGTTAAAACTGTGAAGGTTGTATTATGGTTTGGAAGATTGACATTCCTTCTGATGACTGTGCAATACCCAGCCGTAATAGTAGTTGGTAAAGGTTTAATTCGTGTAATCGCCATGAGCGGGCTATCTATCTTAGAAGGTACTATCTTGAGAATGAGCCTGGACCATGTTTCAAAAGGACTAACGAACCTTTGAGATCAGGAGTGTTCTTCATGAATCAGAAATGGTGATTATGTTACCTCCTTAGAAGGATTTGATACGACATGTATGGACTCCGTATGGTTAGCTATTAAGATTTCATGGAAAGTGAATGATGACAGTGGGTCAGTGGTGGACCATAGTAAGGCAGCAATGATTCTGCGAGTAACGAGCTGATTACAACCGTGAGAGTTGTATTGGAATGGATGTTGAGATTGAGTACCACTAAACGGGTCGTGGTAGTGTATAAGTTATCATTGATAGACTAATTAAGTAGAGTATCTACCTATTGAATATTTATTCCCTCTTATGAAAAGAGAGTCGTATTACTATATGAGGAAGGTTGCGGTGCAAGCATAGAACTCTAGTAACGGTGATGTCTAAAATGAGATCCCAGGTTCGATTTTCGAAATCGAGGGAGTTTCAAAGGTGATTGTGTATAAGCTCGAGGAAGAGCATGGGTCCATAGAATGATGGACGGAATAGAAATATTTAGGCATGGGAAATACGATGCTATAATACTTGATGCTGATATAAATACGTATATGTTTTGTTCTCCTATGACAAACCTCTATAGTTCAGAGGTAGGTTCCAAGCCAGATATTTTGTGGCAGTATATTTTTTTTATATATACAATTCTCTTCAGTTCGTTCTTTTCTCTTCTTTTCATTTCATGTAAGTTGAGAAGAACAACCCTTCCAGAAGGGGAGGTATTGCCGAATGACTGTCTATCTGTGTGATAGAAGCCTAGTAGGATACCAACTATTGTTTAATTGCTTGTCAAGTACTAAAGGCTGGCCACCTTCTGTACTAACTATGCGAGATAACAAGTGTTCATGATCATAGTGATCTCTCAATAAATTCTTTTACTTCTATATGAAGGATTAAGCTTTCGAAAATAGAAACAGCTGAAAAAGGAGTAGTAAAGTTATGGTGGTATTCAGAATGGGAACACATTCGTAATACTAAGGTTGACGTGGTTATTAAAAGGTTATAGAACGCTAACGAGCAAAAGTATAACCAGTATAATATTAGGAACGGAAGGTAGTAGCGATTACGAACTCGAAAAGAATGGGTATTGAGAAGCAAAAGCTCTAATGCTAAACGCTATAATGAGAGTCTGTGCAATAGACTTGAAAAAATTTGGAATGATCACTTAACGCGGATTTAGTTATATCACGACAATAGATCATATGTCATTATCGAGGTGTCACCTTATGAGATCCTTGAGGGAAGATAATGTCAATCTCCCTTATGTTAGGATGAAGTTGTAGAGCGCAAGATGCTCGGACCCGTAGTAGTCCAAAGGACCAGGGATATAATAGATCTAATCAGAGGACGGCTGGTAGTAACCCAAGATGGACATAAGAGGTATGCTGATTTGACTCAAAAAGGACAAAGAGTATGAAATAGGGGGCCTAGTAATGTTATAGGTATCCCCTTGGAAACCCTTGAAAAAGGATTGATGAGGTTCGGAAAGAAAGGAAAGCTAAGTCTACAATTTGTTGGACCCTTGGATATATTAAGACGTTTGGGAAGTTAGCATATGAGCTAGCCCTACCCCCGAACCTGTAGCAAGTTCATAACGTGTTCCACGTATCAATGTTAAGGAAGTGTAATTCAGATGCCAGACAAATAGGGGCATATGAGCGCATAGACATGCAACCAGACGTAACCTATATGGAGCAACCAGGAAGGGTATAGAGTAAAAAGGAACGAGTGCTTAGGAGAAGGGTTATCAAACTAGTAAGAGTTTGATGGTAGAACCACAATGTGGGAAAATTTACTCGAGAGTTAGAAAGTGCAATGCTAAGAGAGTATCCCTATTCATTTTCTATCTGATTCCGGGACGGAATCCTTTTAAGGAGGGGAGACTGTAATAACCCCAATTTTTGGGAAATTTTTGAAACCCTTATGAATAGTGTTTTTGCTGAATGAGAAAACTTTTCATGCCACACTATGTAGGGGTTCTGATATGGATATTCTGAGATTTTATTAGTACTTTATATGGGATATAAGTGTATGTAAAGATCGTCAGAATCCAAATCCGAACACTTTGATTTTTCCCGGAAATACACTAGATACGGAAAGATTTGAGAAAAAGGTAACAGGATAAAAAGGATTTAAATTAAAGGATTATAGGAGAGGATCATAAAAGGAATATAATATATTGAGAAAGGTTAAGGGAACCTAAGTAATAAGATCCCGGGTATGATCCTTCAAACGATAAACGAAAACGAAAGTTAAGCGAACCGTATAACAGATCAGCGGTCATTAGGCAAACAATTAGGAAGTTAATCAAAAGGATTAGAGAGGATGATGTCACCCAACCAATGAGAAGAGGACAAGGAGGGGAGGATGACATCATGAGGATGACACAAGCATGACATGGGAAGGAAGGAGATGTGGTGGCTTTTTAACCACACAAAATCAAGGGCAACTAGGTAATTTACTAAAACAAACACAAAAATCAAACCAACCAAGCCAAGCAAATCATTTTTCATCAAAATCAAAAAGAAACCAAGGCATTGTTCTTCATGCTCTCGGCCAAAACAGAACCAGAACACTAAAACTGCTGTATCTCCTTCATTTCTCACTCAAATATTGTGTTCTATAGCTCATTGGAAAGGTATTGAGATGGCCTACAACTCTTGTTCACAAGTCTCGTCCAAATAATCATGGTAAGACCCTCATTTTTACAGTTCTTTAAATCGGACTTTTAGAAACTTCAAAGCCTAACTTTGTGTTCTTGATTTCTTTGGAAAGATCAAGCTTGTAGGAGGCTCCCTAAGGCTTCCTAGCAACTTAACACCTCCCAAGGAAGGTATAAACTTCAAACCCTAGCCTTTACTTTATTTGTTAGTAAGTTTAATGGTTGATGTTGTGAAATGAGAAGCATGGATTGTGATTATTAGTAGTTTGGTTTGATTTGGAAGTGTTTTTGGTAATTGAAGCTTGATTATAGTTCATAGGTCTTGATTGTGGTTGTTTGAGTTGAAAACCTTGGAGATTATGGACTGATATGGTATGGTTTAGGTGAAGTTTTATTGTATTGATGGTTATGAGTTGGTTGGTGGTTAATTGGAGTAGTTTAAACATTGGTAATCGCGTAAACATAGTCGTCGTAACGTCCGATTTTCTTTGGACTGTTTTTGTGCATAATATTAGGACCCGAGAACCCCCTGCTAGATTATGACCACTGCCATGTTTAGATAGCTCATGTTACGAGCTTCGTTTTGATATGTAGTTCGTTCGATTCCGATGCACGGTTTAGGAGAAACGACCATTTCAAGTAACGGCGTTTCGCGAACGAAACTTTTCCCCTCGCCTTACTTTGAAATATAGGTTAAAGACCAAAAAGGGTTAATTAATGCATGAAACATTTATGGTAAGTGTGTTAGGCAGTTGGTAAGACACTCGCGAAGGAATCGCCTTAAAACTCGTAAAGGTTAAATTATTAAAAATGGTGGAGCCGAGGGTACTCGAGTGACTTAAGAGAATCAGTAAGCGCAAAACGAGCGTTAGAGTCTGAGTTGGTTAGAGTATAGATTTACAAGTGACTTTGGTTTAATTCCAACTTACTTGTTGTTTATAGGTTACCAGACTCGTCCCGAGCCATTCGTAACCCCCAGTCGCTCAGGCAAGTTTTCTACCCGATATACTGTTGTTGTGATGTAAATATATGTATATGCATTATCTTGTGATAGTGCATGATTGTTATTAGCAAATTTTGCGATATATTGGAGCATGCTGATATGGTATATATGCATGTCTGTTTCGTAATCTGGTTATCTATCTGTTGATTTCAATGCTTATAGTTGCATAATACCTATGCTAGAAATAAGCAAGTAGTTGCGTATACCCTTAGTATAGGGGATAAAAGGTGAACATATTTCTAAACCGGGAGTCGATGTTCCCGAGTATATTATATATATATATATTTATATATATATGGATATAGTTTTTAAAACTATGGATCGAATAAGGTTTATTCGATACCTTTATTTTACTTAATTGAATATTAATTTGAGTATTCATTCGAGGGCTTATGACTCAGTTTATTTTATTATTTGAATATTATTTAAATATTCATTCGAGGGCTTATGACTCAGTTTATATTATTATTGAATATTACTTGGATATTCATTTGAGGATGTATGACTCCTTTATTTTATGAATATTATTTATAGTATTCATTCGAGGTATTATGACTCCGCTTATTACTTAATAATATTCTTTATTGTATTAAAGAATAAGGTGTCGATAATCAAACTTACTTTTGATTATTCAAATAAAGATATTACTTTCGTATAAGTATATCTTTGATTATTTGCTATTCATTTCAAGTATAAGTTTTAATACTTCTACTTCAATTATTTTATAAAGATTATTCTTTATGGGAATATTATTTAAATAATAATATTCAGACATTTTCTAAATATTCTGGGGACTGATTTACTTCATTAAATCAGCTTCACTCCAAACATTCTTAAAAATGTTTTGCGAGTCTTCAAAATGATTTTTTTAAAAGTTAGAGCGGATCCCAAAACTCATTTTTTTTAAGATCCTCCTTTCGAAGGGGATTTAAATACTCGCTCAAAACCTGAGGGATCCGGCTCTGTGGTGTGTTTTATATTCGCAACAAGGTTGCTGTTTTGATAAATGAATTGATTACTTACCCAACACTCGGGAAGTAAAATTCTTGGAACAAGTTAATCCATTAACAGGCATCGCCTGGGAAATATCGGTGAGTTCTCCTTTCCAAATAGATACGACTTCTTGGTGGAGCCGTATCAACAAGTTTCTACTTGGGGAAAGTGGGGACAAGCTTTACGTTTCAGAGTCATGGATTTCATCTGAACTAGGAGTGGCGTAAGTGGCCGAGTAGCGCCGGCCCAGCCTTATTATATTGGCCCAAATGGCCTGGAAGTTCCGCTAAGGCGGTCCATTCCTTAGGAGTTCAGTGTTCGGTTGACAAGTAAATCCGACAGGTTCTCCTCTACATGTAGAAAATGGTGGGGTTGTACTACTACGACTGATCATCGTAAGTGGTCTTCCTGGCGCGGCAAACTCCCGTAATGAGTTCATCATCCAATTGGATAATTTCTGCAACACTACCCAGAGCACTTCGATAGAAAGGCTACGGTTGGGCGATTGTTGAGTGTTGGCAGGGTCAAGTTTTCAAAATGATGTTTACATCAAATGAAGTATCTCGTAACTTCATTTTATTTTGATAATATTTTAAAGATTTAATCTATTCAAATCTTGCCTTATAGTCTCATTTATGTGATGAACTTTTGAAGCTAATTATAACTTGAACGGTGGTAGTTCAAGTAGTATTTGGGAAAGATATAAGTATATTGGGGTATCTTGTAACTTCATCTTTTAAACTTATATCTAATTAATAATTGTCTTATGAATGACAAAGATTTTCAGAAAAACGTTGAGACAAGGTTAGATATATGAGATCACCTTGCAACGATATTTTTTTTTATACAGTTATACACTGGGACTTTGTGTATATTGTGCATGGAAGAGGACTTCCAATATTTTGAAAAGTATATATGTATATATATATATACTGAATATTTTGCGACTTCATCGCATTAAGATATCAACTTGGTTCATTTTTTTCGACCAAGACTTTCATGAGTACTATGAGAAGGATCATATATTGTTAATCATTATACATATTATTTTGGTGGGCTTGCTGCTCACCCTTGCTTTCTTCTTTCATCACACAACATCAGATAGACAAGATGAACCGGACCAAGCTCCCGATTCGTAAGAGGTTAGGAGACGTTCCGCAGTTTTCTAGAAGCACTGATGCCGCCATAGCTGAGGTAGGAACTACCAATAGGCTAGGCTTTCAAATTTTGATGTATCAGATTATGTATATAAATGAATTGTAATAATGGCAAAGAAATGTAAATTTATTCAGAAACCTGTTTAAGGTGTATTGGCATATAATTGTGGAATAAAACGACTTGTGATTATTTTTGGATATTCATCCCTGAGACTATAACTTGTGGTGTGTGTGTTTATTGTGGGGTCACAGTACAGAGTAATTGATTATTTATTAAGATTGGGTGTTGTTAAGGGAAATGGAACTCGTGACAACCCGGATCCCCGACCCCGGATTTGGGGGTGTTACAGTAACTATTGTGTTAGATATATTTGAGATGTCATGTCTAATATGATTCATGTTTAGTTTTCAGATCTTAACAAACAGGACATATCAGGACTTACTGAAATCAGGGCTTACCGGAAGTCAGAACTTAATATCAGAACTTAAGTGCGGGAAGACTTACAGATAAGGAAGGAAGCTGATTTACAGTAGAAGATCGAGACTAAAACAAAAGAAGATATGCATGGAAAGAGTTAGAAGACTAGAAGACTTGTAGAAGATATATGATTGATATATTTTAGGAGACAAAATTGTATTCCATATCAATTAGAAGTTATCTTATAACTGTGTAATATATAAACACAGACTTAGGGTTTACACTATATATGTTATCATTATCGAGAAGATTATACATTGTAACCTAGCAGCTCTTAGTGATATTTGTTCATCACTGAGAGAGAATAACAGTTCATATTGTAACAGAGTTTATTCAATATACTTGATCTTTGTTACATACTTGTGTTAAATCGATTTGATTGTATAAACACTGTATTCAACCCCCTTCTACAGTGTTGTGTGACCTAACAAGTGGTATCAGAGCATATCTGTTAACACACATACATTAAAGATCCAAACAATCATGTCTGAAGAAGCACAAACTCCAACCAAGCCCACCAAATCTGAAGAAACTCAAAAGACTCAAACTCATAGTCGATATGAGACTATTAGGGTTCCCATACTAAGACCTTCTGAGTATCCCATATGGAAAGTGAAGATGGCTATGTTTCTGGAAGCTACAGATCCAGAATACCTTGACAAAATTGATGAAGGACCACATAAGCCTACCAAGCTCTCTGTTGTAGTTGCTGATTAACCAGCAAAGACCATACCAAAGGAAAAAGGTGAGTACACAGCTGAAGACATCTCATCTTTTGCCAAGGATGCAAGGGTAAGGCATTTGCTGCATAGTGCCATTGATAATGTCATGTCAAACAGGGTAATTAATTGCAAAACTGCAAAGGAGATATGGGATGCTTTGGAGACAAGATGCCAGGGAACTGATGCAATCAAGAAGAATAGGAAGACAATACTCACTCAAGAATATGAGCACTTTGACTCAAAAGCTGATGAGTCATTAACTGACTTATATGACATGTTTGTCAAACTCATGAATAATCTGTCACTAGTGGACAAGGAATATGATCTTGAAGATTCAAATCTAAAATTCCTTTTAGCTCTTCCTGAAATTTGGGATTTGAAGTCTACTACCATAAGAGACAACTATGACCTTACTGAAACTACTCTTGATGAAATCTATGGTATACTCAAGACTCATGAACTTGAGATGGATCAAAGGAGCAAGAGGCATAGAAGAAAGTCAAGGACAGTTGTTCTTAAAGCCGAGGAGGAAACTTTTAAAGTTGTTACCTCAAAGAGGGGCAAATGAAAGGCTCTCATCATAAAGTCTGATTCAGAGTCATCATATTCTGGTGATGATGATTCAAAAACTGAAAGTTTACCTGAAATAGATGCTGATGAAGAGATTATGAAATTGTATGCTCTTATGGTAAAGGGTATCACAAAGATAGCTTACAGGAAATTCAGAAAAGGCAAGAAGTTTTCCAGGAAAAGTGGAAGTTCTGATAAGAAAGGTTTCAGAAAGTCTGAAGGCAAATGAGGAAAGTCTGACAGAGGAGACAACTCAAATGTCAAATGCTACAACTGTGGTGAAAGAGGCCACATATCTCCTGACTGCAAGAAAGGAAAAAGTGACAAAGGCAAGGCACTTGTTACAAAGAAGAAAAGTTGGACAGACACTTCAGATTCTGAACATGAGGTGAACTATGCCCTGATGGCAAATGCTGACAGTAGTCCTGAAACTGCTGAATTGAAGGTACCTCAAACAACTTATGCCTTTCATACTGATGATATTACTGAGTTGAGATTATATCTTAAAACCATGTTCATTAGTTATAAAGATCAGAATTTAACATGTGAAAGATTAATATCTGAAAATCTTGCTTATAAAAAGAGAAATGATTATTTAGAAAAGGAGTTAGTTTTTCTACATCAAAATAAGAAAGAAAAAGATAATGCTTTATATGTTAGAGATGAAGTGTTAAAATTGAATGAATCTCTAAAAGCTGACTTAAAAAAGGAAAGAGAGATTATCAGAACTTGGACTAACTCTGGCAGAACAACTCATAATTTATTAAGAAGTGGAAACTGGAAAGAGGGCTTAGGTTATGGAGATGATAAAAGTGAAAAAGGAACTGAACAAATTGAGCCAATTGTTTTTAAACAGACTGCTAAGCCAAAGGTAAATCCTGTTAAGTTTGTAGCAAAAACAGTAAAGTTTGACTCTGAAAAGATGAAAGAGTCTGTGACAGAAGTTAAGGAAAATTCAACTTCTGACAAATTAGAACAGGATAAACCAGCTGAAGTAAACATAGGCTTAATGACAAAGAAGCAACTTAAGCATAATGTAATAACCCCAAAATTTTGAACATTTTGTAACCCTTATAAATAGTGTTTTTGCTGATTATGCTGAATAAGAAAACTTTTCATGCCACACTTTGTAGAGGTTCTTTTATTGTTATTCTGAGATCTTATTAGTACTCTATATGATATATAAGTGTATGTAAAGATCGTCAGAATCCAAATTCGAAACACTTTGATTTTTCCCGAAAATCCACCAGATACCGAAAGAATTGAGTATAAGGTAACTGGATAAAAAGGATTTAAATTCAAGGAGTATAAGAGAGGATCATAAAAGGAATATAATGTATTGATAAAGGTTAAGGAAACCCAAGTAATAAGATCCCGGGTATGATCCCTCAAACGATAAACGAGAACGAAAGTTAAGCGAACCGTATAACAGATCAGCGGTCATTAGCCAAGTAATTAGGAGCTAATCAAAGAGATTAGTGATGATGATGTCATCACACCAACAAGAAGAGGACAAGTGTGGGAAGATGACATAGGAGGATGACATAAGCATGATCAAACGGAAGGAAGTGTTGGTTGATTATAAACCACACAAAATTTACCATGGTTAAAAGGTAATTAAGCAAAACAAAAGGCAAAACAACCAAGAAAAACAATTCATAACACAAAACACACAAATTGACTTCACCTTTTCAAGAAGAAGCTCTCGGCTTCATCTCCATTTCAAAGAAAGAAAAACTCAAATTCAAATTCCAAGCCTTGTTAATTAGTGAGGTAATTATCTAAGGTTCCTTGTACATAGATATAGATATCCTATGAATATAAGCTTCAAATTCCTTCACAATATCTTCCTATAATTCATGGAAGAAGAGAGTGAATAGTGTTTTTCAAGAACTTGAAATTTTGATCTTGTGTTTTTGTTTAGATAAAGCTTTAGTAAGGATTTTCCAAGGTTGTTTCAAGCTCATTACTTACTCCTACTCGCAAGAAAGGTATAATCTCTTAACCTAGCATTATTATTGAATGTTAAGAGCCTATTATGAGTAGTATAGTTCATGAGAGGCATGATTATTGAATATTTAGAGATTGGTTGGTTTTGTAATGTTTTTGGAGTTGTAAATCTTGATGATTAGTTAATGAACTTAAGTAAGCTCTTAGTTCATGATTGAGAAGTAGTATAAATTGGAAATATTGAGTTGTTGGGGCTGTTGTAGTAAATAATGGATGAAGTTTTGTTGTAGTGGTGATTGTGGGTTGAATTGTGAATTGATTGGAATGGTTTAAATTTGGTAATCGCGTAAACATAGCCGTCGTAATGCCCGATTTACTTTAGACTGTTTTTGTTCTTAACATCAGGACCCGTGAACTCACTGTTAGGTTTTGACCATTGCCATGATTAGATAGTTCATGTTACGAGCTTCATTTTGGTATGTGGTTCGCTTAAATCCGATGTACGGTTTAGGAGAAACGACCGTTTTAAGTAACGACGTTTCACGACCAGACCATTACCCCTCGCCTTACTTGGAAACCTTGGGTAAGGCCCTTAAATGACTAATTGGAGTATGAAACAATTATGTAAAGTGTATTAGGCAGTTGGTAGGGTACTCGCGAAATAATTGCCTTAAAATTCCTAATACTTAATTTATTAAAAATTGTGGAGCCAAGTGTACTCGAGCGACTTAAGTGAATCGTTAAGCGCAAAAGCGAACGTTAGGGTCTAATTGGTTAAAGTATAGATTCTTAAGCGACTTTGGTTTAATTCCAACTTATATGTTGTTTATAGGTTACCAGACTCGTCCCAAGCCTTTTATCACCCCAGTCGCTCAGGCAAGTTTTCTACCCGTTATACTGTTGTTGTGATGTATATATATATGCATTATCTTGTGATAGATGCATGATGGTTAATTAGCAAATCTTGCGATATATTGGAGCATGCTGATATGGTTTATATGCATGTGTGTTTCGTAATCTTGATATCTATCTGTTGATTCCAATACTTATAATTGCATAATACCTATGCTAGAGATAAGCAATAGTTGCGTATACCCTTAGTATAGGGGACCCAAAGGCGAACATTTTCTAAAACCGGGAGTCGATGTTCCCAAGTATATTATATTTTTTTTTTATATATATAGATATAGTTTTCAAAACTATTAATCGAATAAGGTTTATTCGATAACTTTATTTTTATTAATGAATATTATCTTGAATATTCATTCGAGGACTTATGACTCTGTTTATTCTATTTAATGAATATTATTTTGAATATTCATTCGAGGACTTATGACTCCGCTTATTTACTAAATAATATTCTTTATTTTATTAAACAATAATGTTTTGATAATTAAACTTATTTTCGATTATTCAAATAAAGATCGTACTTCGTATAAGTATACCTTTGGTTATTTATTATTCATTTCAAGTATGAGTTTTAAAACTTCTACTTCAAATTATTTATATAGAGATTATCCTTATGGGAATATTATTTAAATAATAATATTCAGATATTTTCTAATATATTGGGACTGATTTATTTCATTAAATCAGCATTACTCCAAACATTTTTAAAAATATTTTTGAGTCTTCAAAATGATTTTAAAAGTTAGAGCGAATCCCAAAACTCATTTTTATATTTAAGATCTTCCTTTCAAGAGGGATTTAAATACTCGCTCAAAACCTGAGAGATCCGGCTCTGTGGTGTATTTTATATTCGCAATGAGGTTGCTGTTTTGATAAATGAATTGATTACTTACCCAACGTTCCGGAAGTAAGTCCATCTATTGAGTCGGCATAAGCAACATGGGCTCAGTGGGCGTCCATGAAAGTGTAAGTGGCTCAGTGGGAGTCCATCAAATGCGTAAGTGGCTGAGTGGCAGTCCTGCATAAGGTCCTATTGCGGCCAGGGTGATGACCAGTGGGGAATTCGTCCATCTACTAGTAGAAAAGGTTATTATTGGTATCTTTGCCTGATCAGCAAGATATCGGGTTTATGCCAAAATTCTTTTCTTTCCAAAATTCATTGGATATTGTAAACTCTGTTGATACTTTACATAACAGAGGTTTCCAGGAAATGTATAAGAGATATATATGTGGATATATATATCGGGACTAAATAAAGTATCTCGTAACTTCATTTCATTCAATAATATTTCAAAGATTGAATCTATTCAAGTCTTAACTTATGGTCTCATCTATGGGATGAACTTCGAAAACCTATTATACTTTGAACAATGGTACTTCAAGTAGTTTTCTATAATGATATAAGTATAGTGAAGTATTTTATAACTTCATATTCTTTCTTTTGTTTATATCCAGTAAGTAATTATCTTACACTTGATAAAGGTTTCTAGTAAGTTATCCATTTAGATACTTGCATTATTGTTTACACTATATATTATCTTGCGAGCTGTAATGCTCACTCTTGCTTCATTTCTTCATCACACAACAACAGTTAGGAAAGATGGCCAGACTCAAGTAGACCCAGCGCAAGCGCGTGGGAAGCGTCCCGCGTCTTCCCGTTGAGATCGTAGCTGCTATAGATGCAGAGGTAGATCTATTTGTAGATCAGGCATTCTACTTTTTGGAATCAATTATGTATAATTATAATTTGTGGCAGATAATGGCAATTAACTGTAAACTTATCAAGTAATCATTTTGGGTTGTAATAACTTTTAAATTGTGGATTCAAGGACTTGTACTTATTTAAATTTCATCTCTGAGACTATAACGGGTTGTGGTGTGTGTTATTGTGGGGTCACAGCATGAGGTTATTTATTTTCAATTAAGTTAAGTGATGATTATGGAAAGAAAGACCATGACGACCCGGATCCCCGACCCCGGATCTGGGGGTGTTACAGAAATGGTATCAGAGCTAAGCGTTATAAACCTCAGAGATGATGCGACGATATAATAATAAACTCACAAAGATAATAAGAACTCTTGCCAAGTTCATAGTCAGACTACTTAAAGTAGCACTGACAGTTAAAACCCTTACGGGAACCCTTATAAGTATCATGATAGTAACTTAGCTCGTTTAATGTGTAGGCGCCTGAGATAGAGGACCCAGAGATGTTCGAGCGTGAGCATGATGAGGTACTGCTAGATGTCGAGGATCAGGAGGAGCCTGAGATGGAGGAGGAGGAGGACCCCTCAGAGGAGTCAGAGACGGAGGTTATGGCGAGTTCAGATGAGGAGGACCCGGATGAGATCGTAGTAGTTGAGGAGCATATCGGAGCTATGGTAGAGTACACTGGTACCCCTTTACCCTCACTCCCGGTGGTCAGAGCTCCTACCCCTGCACCACTATCTTGGAGACCCTATGATGACAGCTCTGAGACCCATACTCCCGAGCCTAGGCAGACTGAGGAGGCACCCCCAGCGGCTCCGGATTCACCACCTCTCGACCCTGCCCATAGGCAGTCTTTGTTAGCTCACGGCTATGTTCAGGATGTACTGAGGACTCGAGTGGCTGTTGTTGAGGCCCGGCTGGATGAGGTCAGGAGGGAGTTAGAGGTGGAGAGGGCTGGTCGACATGCCCGATCTTATGAGGCTAGAGCTACCATACCCTGATCCCTGAGAAGGGAGCTGAATGGGATAGAGCTCACGGCCCGTGCGAGACTCCGATCACTCCAGGGGGACAGGCATGGCAGGATCTCTAGGAGGCAGGCTGACTACATCTTCCATCGTGTGATGGAAAGGGTGTGGGAGCTGACCCGCTCCGGTGTGTGATTCAGGATCAGTGATGGGGTAGTCTAGTCGTCTAGTTAGTCGAGGCCATAGTAAGAGACAATTTTCCGGGATAGTTGACTTGTATATAGCATCCCTTTCTCTGACTAGACAGATAGACTCTTGTGTATCACTTTTGGGCAGATGGCTGTAGAACTGTTGTACTTTTGACCAAGATCAAACTATGTATTTCTCGCATCATGTATATATTTGTTTCCTTTCAATTCAGTTCCTTAGTGACGAGATCACTGTTTTTATCATTATTATTACTGCACTTCTTATTAGAACTGTCATAATATAATAGAATTACGAGATACATTTTCCCCATTATAGAAAATGTGCAAGGCACAATTTTATATATGATTGTGACCTAACATTGAATTTCCTATAAATTTATCAGTATCATGCCGCCAAGAAAGATTGGAACTAGGGCGAACCCTGGATCTGAGGACCAGGGAAGCCATTACCAGGACGGTAGGAACCAAGAACACAGTGAAGAGGAAGACGAGATTATGTTGAACAGGATGACTCCCTGTATGAAGAGGAGGAGGAAACATATGATGTTGAAGGATTTGAGATAGAGGCTGAAGAAAGAGAAACTGAGGTTGAGCAACCAGTACCAAACCCAGGCATCGATCCTATGGGACAGTTCATCAACTACTAAGGCAGAACTTGGAACGTCAACCCAACCCACCCCCTCAAGGAAATAACAATGATGTGGCAAACTCTTTCAGGGCTTTCAAGTCCCTTAAGCCCCCTGAGTTCCACGAATCAGCCGACCTAAGTTGAGGCAAGGGCATGGCTAAAGGAAATGGAGAAATCCTTTGAGATTCTAAGTACCGATGAGGCACAGAAGACTGTATTTGCTACCTACCTTCTAAAAGGAGAGGCTAACTACTGGTGGGAGGCCAAGAAAAACATGGAGACCGATGCTATCATAACCTGGGAGAGGTTCAGTCAGTTGTTTTTGGGATAATATTTCCCGAGGTTTATGGAGAACCAGATGGAGCTCAAGTTCTTGGAGCTAACGCAGAATAATTTATCTGTGGCAGAGTACGAAGTAAAATTTACTGAGTTATCAAGGTTTGTGCCGGAGTTTGTGAGCACCGAGGAAAAGAAAGCTAGAAGGTTTCAGCAAGGACTGAAACCATGGATTCAGAATAGGGTGGCAATCCTTGAGCTTACTGATTATGCCACTCTGGTACAAAAGGCAACAATTGTAGAAGCTGGAAGTGAACAGATGCAGAAGGAAAGAGAGAAGAAGGGAATAAAGAGGAAAAGTATGAGCATGGGTGGAGGTTCCGCAGGAGGGAGCCTCCCAACTAGATTTAATAGAGGAGCAGTGTCCCTACCAGGAAGGAGCACTGGGTTTAAGCGGCCAATGAGTGTGAATGTGAGCTAGAGCGGCCAGAAGTCAAGAATGTCCTTTTCCAACCAGTCTCGACCCCCATTGCCAGCCTGTAACACTTGTGGAAGGATGCATACTGGGGAGTGTAAAGGAAAGCCAGTAACCTGCTTTAAGTACGGTCGAGAGGGTCACTATTCAACTAAGTGCCCTTCATCAACCCCTGCTGTCATTCCAACCACCACTTATCATCAGTGCGGACGCCCGGGTCATTGGAAGAGGGAATGCCCAATGAACAAACCAGCAGCTTCAGGAGCAAGCAGAGCTGCTTCTAATAAGCCACTTACTGCGAGGACTTTCAACATGACAGTGCAAGATGCTATGAAAGACTCAGATGTGATAGCAGGTACCCTTTCTCTAAATTCAATCAGTGCAAATGTTTTATTTGATTCTGGAGCAACTAAATCTTTTATATCAAAGGACTTTGTGCATAAATTAAGACTTAAGGCTGAACCCTTGATAGAACCCTTACAAGTGGAAATAGCCATTTATGAAATTATTCATGTTAACCAGATTCACCCCGCCTGTGAGATAGGCATAAGGGAATAATCTTTTAGTATTGATCTGATTCCTTTTAAATTAGGGGAGTTTGATGTAATTTTGGGAATGGACTGGCTATCTAGCAATGATGTTCATATAGACTGTAAGGGGAAGAAAGTTAAGTTGAATATCCCAGGGAAGAAAGAAGTCATATTTAGAGGAAAGAGGCAGACGCAAAAGTTTTTGACCATGGCCCAGGCCAATAAGATGCTACGAAAAGGAAATGAGGCTTACCTAGCCTATGTGGTGGACACACAGAAAGAGGTGCCCAACTTGCAAGATATTCCGGTAGTCAACGAATTTGAAGATGTATTCCCACAAGACCTTCCGGGACTACCACCCGATAGAGTGAGTGAATTTGCTATTGAGTTGGCCCCAGGGACAGCGCCAGTTTCAAAGGCACCTTACCGGTTAGCCCCATTAGAAATGAAGGAATTAGCTACCCAATTGCAGGAACTTTTAGATAAGGGTATGATAAGACCCAGTGTGTCTCCGTGGGGAGCACCAGTGTTATTTGTTAAGAAGAAAGATGGGAGCATGAGGCTGTGCATCGACTACCGAGAGTTGAACAATCTAACCATAAAGAACAGGTACCCGTTACCTAGAATAGACGATCTGTTCGACCAGCTAAAGGATGCTGTTTATTTTTCCAAGATTGACCTGAGAACTGGATATCACCAACTAAAGATTAAACCTGAAGATATTCCCAAGACCGCGTTCCGTACCAGGTATGGGCACTATGAGTTCTTGGTAATGTCCTTTGGATTAACCAACGCCCCAACGGCTTTCATGGATTTAATGAACAGAGTATTCAAGAAGTACTTGGACAAGTGTGTGATAGTTTTTATCGATGATATTTTAATCTACTCAAGGACCGAGGTAGAACATGCAGAGTATTTGAGGATAGCTCTAGGAATACTCAGAGAGGAACAGTTATTTGCCAAATTCTCGAAGTGTGAATTCTGGCGGAATGAAGTACAGTTTTTAGGGCATGTGATCAATAAAGAAGGAGTATTGGTGGACCCCTCCAAGATAGAGGCGGTCTCAAATTGGGAAAGGCCAACCACACCCACAGAGGTAAGGAGTTTCATAGGATTGGCTGGCTACTATCGTAGATTTGTACAGGACTTTGCGAAGATCGTAGCCCCTTTGACACGACTTACTCGTAAGACAGAGAAGTTTGAATGGAGGGAAAATTGCGAGAACAGTTTTCAAGAATTAAAGAAAAGGTTGGTAATGGCCTCGGTGTTGGCATTGCTTGACGGAAAAGGAGTTTTTGTGATATATAGTGAAGCGTCGCACAAAAGATTAGGGTGTGTGCTTATGCAACACAGTAAGGTGTTTGCGTATGCGTCGAGACAACTGAAGGAATACGAGATTAGATATCCTACTCATGACCTTGAGCTCGCGGCAATAGTTTTTGCCTTAAAAATTTGGAGGCACTACTTGTATGGAGAGAAGTGCGAGATTTTCACAGACCATAAGAGCCTCAAGTACATATTTACGCAGAAAGAGCTCAACATGCGCCAGAGGAGATGGTTAAGACTAATCAAGGACTATAATTGTGAGATTCTCTATCATCCAGGGAAAGCCAATGTGGTGGCTGACGCCCTTAGCAGGAAGGAAAGACTCAAAATGATAATGACTTCGGAGGAATTGATAAGGGATTTTGAGAGAATGAAAATAGAAGTAAAGGTAACCGGAGCCGGAACTGAAAAGCTGTTTGAGATCTCGATGCAGCCAGAGTTATTGGAAAAGATTAGATTGTGCCAAGAGAAAGTAATGAATGAAGGCAGAGAGTCAATGACCGGAGAAGAGATCCATACTGAGAGAGATGATAAAGGGATAATGAGGCACTCCTACCGGATTTGGGTTCCGAATGTTCAAGAGCTTAAAGATGAGATTTTGGATGAAAGCCATAGTTCAAGGTATTCTATTCACCCGGAAAGCACCAAGATGTATAGGGATTTGAAGGAGTATTACTGATGGCCCAACATGAAGAGGGACGTAGCAGAATGGGTAAGCAAATGTTTGACTTGCCAAAGAGTAAAGGCAGAGCACCAGAGACCCAGTGGGCTTTTACCACCCGTGGAGATTCCCGAATAGAAATGGGAACAGATAGCCATGGATTTTGTTGTCGGCTTACCAAGGAAGAAAGCCAATCATGATGCCATATGGGTGATTATAGACCGACTGACAAAGTCAGCTCATTTCATTCCTATCAATGAGAGATACACGGTCGATAGACTGGTGGACATTTACCTTAAGGAAATAGTGACGCGACATGGAGTCCCAACATCCATTGTCTCAGACCGAGACCCCAGGTTCAACTCCAGATTTTGGAGGAGCTTTCAGGAATGTGCGGGGACCAAATTAAATATGAATACCGCATACCATCCCCAAACGGATGGGCAGAGTGAAAGGACCATCCAGACACTAGAGGATATGTTGAGAGTCTGTGCAATAGACTTTAAAGGAAGTTGGGATGATCACTTGCCGTTGATCGAGTTTTCTTATAACAATAGCTTTCATGCCAGCATTGGAATGCCGCCTTATGAGGCCCTGTATGGAAGAAGGTGTCGATCTCCCTTATACTGGGATGAAGTAGTAGAGCGGAAGATGCTCGGACCCGAAGTGGTCCAAAGGACGAAAGACATAGTAGATCTTATCAGAGGACGACTTGTAGCAGCCCAAGACCGACAAAAGAAGTATGCAGACCTAGCCCGAAAGGACAAGGAGTATGAAGTAGGGGACTTAGTACTGCTAAAGGTATCCCCTTGGAAGGGATTAATGAGGTTCGGAAAGAAAGGGAAACTAAGCGCAAGATACATTGGACCTTTTGAGATACTAAGACGGATTGGGAAGTTGGCTTACGAGCTAGCCTTACCCCCGAACCTACAACAAGTTCATAATGTGTTCCATGTGTCAATGCTAAGGAAGTATCATCGGGAATCCAAACACATAATGGAGTACGAGCAGGTGGATATGCAACCAGATCTGACTTACGTGGAGAAACCAGTAAAGATTATGGATAAGAAGGAGCAGGTGCTTCGGAATAAAGTGATCAAGCTAGTTAGAGTGCTATGGCAGAATCATAATGTGGAATAATCAACTTGGGAACTAGAGAGCGCAATGCAAGAAAAGTACCCCCATTTGTTTTCTATTTGATTTCGGGATGGAATCCTTTTAAGGAGGGGAGACTGTAATAACCCCAAAATTTTGAACTTTTGTAACCCTTATGAATAGTATTTTTGCTGATTATGCTGAATAAGAAAACTTTTCATGTCACACTTTGTAGAGGTTCTTTTATTGTTATTCTGAGATCTTATTAGTACTCTATATGGTATATAAGTGTATGTAAAGATCGTCAGAATCCAAATTCGAAACACTTTGATTTTTCCCGAAAATCCACCAGATACCGAAATAATTGAGTATAAGGTAACAGGATAAAAAGGATTTAAATTCAAGGAGTATAAGAGAGGATCATAAAAGGAATATAATGTATTGAGAAAGGTTAAGGAAACCCAAGTAATAAGATCCCGGGTATGATCCCTCAAACGATAAACGAGAACGAAAGTTAAGCGAACCGTATAACAGATCAGCGGTCATTAGCCAAGTAATTAGGAGCTAATCAAAGAGATTAATGATGATGATGTCATCACACCAACAAGAAGAGGACAAGTGTGGGAAGATGACATAGGAGGATGATATAAGCATGATCAAAGGGAAGGAAGTGTTGGTTGATTATAAACCACACAAAATTTACCATGGTTAAAAGGTAATTAAGCAAAACAAAAGGCAAAACAACCAAGCAAAACAATTCATAACACAAAACACACAAATTGACTTCACCTTTTCAAGAAGAAGCTCTCGGTTTCATCTCCATTTCAAAGAAAGAAAAACTCAAATTCAAGTTCCAAGCCTTGTTAATTAGTGAGGTAATTATCTAAAGTTCCTTGTACATAGATATAGATATCCTATGAATCTAAGCTTAAAATTCCTTCACAATCTCTTCCTATAATTCATGGAAGAAGAGAGTGAATAGTGTTTTTCAAAAACTTGAAATTTTGATCTTGTGTTTTTGTTTAGATAAAGCTTTAGTAAGGATTTTCCAAGGTTATTCCAAGCTCATTACTTACTCCTACTCACAAGAAAGGTATAATCTCTTAACCTAGCATTATTATTGAATGTTAAGAGTTTATTATGAGTACTATAGTTCATGAGAGGCATGATTATTGAATATTTAGAGATTGGTTGATTTTGTAATGTTTTTGGAGTTGTAAATCTTGATGATTAGTTAATGAACTTAAGTAAGCTCTTAGTTCATGATTGAGAAGTAGTATAAATTGGAAATACTGAGTTGTTGGGGCTGTTGTAGTAAAGAATGGATCAAGTTTGGTTGTAGTGGTGATTGTGGGTTGAATTGTGAATTGATTGGAATGGTTTAAATTTGGTAATCGCGTAAACATAGCCGTCGTAATGCCCGATTTACTTTAGACTGTTTTTGTTCTTAACATCAGGACCCGTGAACTCACTGTTAGGTTTTGACCATTGCCATTATTAGATAGTTCATGTTACGAGCTTCATTTTGGTATGTGGTTCGCTTAAATCTGATGTACAGTTTAGGAAAAACGACCGTTTTAAGTAACGACATTTCGCGACCGGACCATTACCCCTCTCCTTACTTTGAAACCTTGGGTAAGGCCCTTAAATGACTAATTGGAGTATGAAACAATTATGTAAAGTGGATTAGGCAGTTGGTAGGGTACTCGCGAAAGAATTGCCTTAAAATTCCTAATGGTTAATTTATTAAAAATGGTGGAAGCGAGGGTACTCGAGCGACTTAAGTGAATCGTTAAGCGCAAAAGCGAACGTTAGGGTCTAATTGGTTAAAGTACAGATTCTTAAGCGAATTTGGTTTAATTCTAACTTATATGTTGTTTATAGGTTACCAGACTCGTCCCAAACCTTTTATCACCCCAGTCGCTCAGGAAAGTTTTCTACACATTATACTGTTGTTGTGATGTATATATGTATCTGCATTATCTTCTGATAGATGCGTGATGGTTAATTAGCAAATCTTGCGATATATTGGAGCATGCTGATATGGTTTATATGCATGTGTGTTTCGTAATCTTGATATCTATCTGTTGATTCCAATGCTTATAATTGCATAATACCTATGCTAGAGATAAGCAATAGTTGCGTATACCCTTAGTATAGGGGACCCAAATGCGAACATTTTCTAAAACCGGGAGTCGATGTTTCCGAGTATATTATATATATTTATATATATATATACATAGATATAGTTTTCAAAACTATTAATCGAATAAGGTTTATTCGATAGCTTTATTTTTATTAATGAATATTATCTTGAATATTCATTCGAGGACTTATGACTCTGTTTATTCTATTTAATGAATAGTATTTTGAATATTCATTCGAGGACTTATGACTCCGCTTATTTACTAAATAATATTCTTTATTTTATTAAAGAATAATGTTTTGATAATCAAACTTATTTTCGATTATTCAAATAAAGATCGTACTTCGTATAAGTATACCTTTGGTTATTTATTATTCATTTCAAGTATGAGTTTTAAAACTTCCACTTCAAATTATTTATATAGAGATTATCCTTATGGGAATATTATTTAAATAATAATATTCAGATCTTTTCTAATATATAGGGACTGATTTATTTCATTAAATCAGCATTACTCCAAACATTCTTAAAAATGTTTTCGAGTCTTCAAAATGATTTTAAAAGTTAGAGCGGATCCTAAAACTCATTTTTATATTTAAGATCTTCCTTTCAAAGGGGATTTAAATACTCGATCAAAACCTGAGGGATCCGGATCTGTGGTGTATTTTATATTCACAACGAGGATGCTGTTTTGAAAAATGAATTGATTACTTACCCAACGTTCGGGAAGTAAGTCCATCTATTGATTCGGCATAAGCAACATGGGCTCAGTGGGCATCCATGAAAGTGTAAGTGGCTCAGTGGGAGTCCATCAAATACGTAAGTGGCTGAGTGGCAGTCCAGCATAAGGTCCTATTGTGGCCAGGGTGATGACCAGTGGGGAATTCGTCCATCTACTAGTAGAAAAGGTTACTTATTAGTATCTTTGCCTGATCAGCAAGATATCGGGTTTATGCCAAAATTCTTTTCTTTCCAAAATTCATTGGATATTGCAAACTCTGTTCATAATTTACATAAAAGAGGTTTCCAGGAAATGTATAAGAGATATATATGTGGATATATATGATCTTTTTCGATAATGGAAAGGAAGGTGTGAATAAAAGCAATAATTATATGCATGTTCCTAATGCTCCTAGAAAGAAATGCTATAACTGTGGAAACTCTAACCGTCTTGCTTCTTTTTGCAGGAAAAATAAAGATATAAACTCTTTACCTCCTAAATCAGGAGTTAAGAGTCAGTCTGTTAGGTTTAAACCACAAAATCCTTATTTTCATTATGGTAGTTTATGGCATTCCATTTATACTTGTAAGGAATATCATAGTCTGTACTATGATTATTATCAAATAAAACCTTCTTTGAAGAAAGTTACTTTAATTCCTTCTAGTGTAAAGTCTGATGCAAATTCTGATATAAACTCTGATAAACGGAATGTTAGCATAAACTCTGAAATTAAATCCACTACAAATGCTAACAAACTTAAAAAGGCCAAAGAATCCAAGCAAGTCTGGGTCCTTAAAACTAACCATTAGTGGTCTTTGTGATTGCAGGGCAACAGGAAAAACATCCTAGTTTTGGACAGTGGATGTTCATGACATATGACTGGAAATAAAGCCCTGCTATTAGACTTTGTGAAGAAAGCTGGCCCAGAAATTTCTTATGGAGATGGCAATATGGGAAAAACTCTGGGATATGGCAATATCAATCTTGGGAATGTCATCATTGAGATAGTAGCTCTTGTCTCAGGACTTAAACACAATCTGCTAAGTGTGAATCAAATCTGTGACAGAGGTTATTATGTGGATTTCTTTGAAGAACACTGTGAAGTTATAAGCAATTCTACAGGAAAAGTAGTTCTGAAAGGTTACATGCATGGTAACATTTATGAATCCAGACTTTCAACAAGTTCTGATGGTTCTGCAATCTGTTTGTTGAGTAGATTATCAATTGAAAAAAGCTGGAATTGGCACAAAAGACTCTCTCATTTAAATTTTAACAACATAAATGAGCTAGTAAGGAAAGATTTTGTGAGAGGACTACCAAAATCAGTATTTGCTCCTGATGGCCTTTGTGATTCATGTCAAAAGGCAAAACAAAGAAAATCTTCATTCAAGAGCAAAACTGAATCCTCAATTCTTGAGCCTTATCACCTACTACATGTTGATCTATTTGGTCCAGTCAATGTCATGTCTATTGCAAAGAAGAAATATGCTATGGTTATAGTGGATGAGTTCACAAGGTACACTTGGGTGTATTTATTGCACAAGAAGAATGAAACTACATCTACTCTAACTGATCATGTCAGATAGCTGGATAAGTTGGTCAAAGATTCTGTTAAAATTATAATAAGTGATAATGGCACTGAGTTCAAGAATTCAATCATGGAAGAGTTCTGCAAAGAGCATTGAATTAAACAGGAATTTTCTGCACCTGGAACTCCACAACAAAATGGAGTTGTAGAAAGAAAGAACATGACTCTCATTGAAGCTGCACGAACTATGCTTGATGAAGCAAAGCTACCAACCTACTTTTGGGCTGAAGTTGTGCAGACTGCTTGTTTTACACAGAATGATACTCATAAATAAGCATGGAAAAATACCATATGAGATGGTGAAGAAAAAGAAGCCAAATATGAAATACTTTCATGTATTTGGTTGTAAGTGTTTTGTTCTTAAGACTCATCTTGAACAGTTGTCAAAATTTGATCTAAAAGCTGATGAAGGAATTTTTGTTGGATATCCACTTTCCATAAAAGCCTTCAGAGTCTACAATTTAAGAACAAGGGTTGTCATGGAATCTATCAATGTATCTTTTGATGACAAGAAGATTACTGGACCTGAAGATTTCAATGATCATGATCAGCTGAGATTTGAAAATGAAGATTTAAACTCTAATACTGTAAATTCTGATGACTTAAACTCTGATCCTGTAAGTTCTGACGGGTTAAGTTCTGATGTCATTGAAAATTTGGTAACAACTCCAAAGGAAAATGCACCTTTCCAGGGGGAGCAAGCTGAAGATCCTACCACAACTCAAGACTCTCAAGAAGCATCAGAACCAATCACTGGCTCTTCAAGTTCTTATTCATCAAGTTTTGATGAGCCAAATTCTGATAATTCTGGAAACTCTGATTCTTCAAATCCTGAAGAATCTAACTCAAATTCTGAAGTTTCAGAGAGCATAACAACAGGGGGAGCATCAGAAAATGCTGATGGAGACAACATGGATCATGAGGGAGGATTCAGTTCTAGAAATCAACTTCCATCTGCAAGGAAGTGGACCAAATCACATACACCTGACATAATAATTGGAGATCCTGAAGCAGGTGTCAGAACTAGAACTGCAACATCAAATGAATGTCTCTATCACTCTTTTCTATCTCAGACTAAACCAAAGAAAGTGGAAGAAGCTCTTCAAGATGCTAATTGGGTGCAAGCAATGCATGAAGAGTTGAATGAATTTGGAAAAAATAAAGTCTGGACCCTAGTGCCAAGACCAAAGAATAAATCTATTGTTGGCACAAAATGGGTGTTCAGAAACAAAACTGACAGTGATGGAATAATTACAAGGAATAAATCAAGGCTAGTTGCTAAGGGTTACTCTCAACAGGAGGGTATTGATTATGATGAAACATTTGCACCAGTTGCTAGATTGGAAGCCACAAGAATCTTTTTGGCTTATGCTGCTCACAAAAAGTTTAAAGTCTTTCAAATGAATGTGAAAAGTGATTTTCTCAATGGAGAATTGGAAGAAGAGGTATATGTTGAACAACCTCCAGGATTTGAAGATCCAAAATTTCCAAATCATGTCTACAGATTAGACAAAGCACTTTATGGCCTTAAGCAAGCTCCAAGGGCATGGTATGAGACTTTAGTTCAATTCCTTCTGAAAAGTGGATTTCACAGAGGTACAATTGACAAAATATTGTTCTACCTTAACCATGGAAATGACTTACTTTTGGTACAGATATATGTTGATGATATCATATTTGGTTCTACAAATGCCAAACTATGTGAAAGGTTTATAAAGCTAATGCAGTCAAGATATCAAATGAGTATGATGGGAGAACTCAGCTATTTTTTGGGACTTCAAGTCAAGCAAAATGAAGAAGGTACTTTTATCAATAAATCCAAGTACACCAGAATTTACTGAAGAAATTTGAAATGCAAGACTGTTGAACTACATCCACTCCCATGGCCACTACAACCAAGTTAGATAAAGATACTGGTTCATCAGTAGATATTACTAACTACAGAGGTATGATCGGCTCTTTACTCAATTTAACTGCTAGTAGACCTGATATCATGTATGCTACCTGTCTCTGTGCAAGATTTCAGATTGATCCAAGAGAACCTCATTTAATAGCCGTGAAAAGAATTTTCAAGTACCTCAAGGGTACAACTGATTTAGGATTGTGGTATCCTAGAGAATCAGACTTTAAGCTAATAGGTTACTCAGATGCAGATTTTGCAGGATGTAAAATAGAAGGAAAAGCATTAGTGGAAGCTGCCAATTTCTAGGAGGCAGATTGGTTTCTTGGTTTAGCAAGAAACATAAATCAATTTCCACATTAACTGTAGAGGCAGAATATATTGCTGCAGAAAGCTGTTGTGCACAAATTCTTTGGATGACGAATCAGTTACTGGACTATGGGTTAGAATTTTCTAAAATATCTATTTAATGTGATAATCAAAGTGTTATTCCTATGACAAGTAATCCAGTTCAACACTCAATGACAAAGCACATCAGCATTAGGTACCATTTCATAAGGGAACATGTGATGGAAGGTACAATGGAGTTGCATTTTGTTCCAACATATCAACAACTAGCAGATATCTTCACAAAACCACTATGTAAAGCTACTTTTACAAGACTGGTAAATGAAATTGGAATGGTTTCAGGTTCTTTATCTAAATTTGCTTAGTTTTTGTTCTCATGCATCAGACTTTATGATCATTTTTACAGATTGTCTTATCTTCATGTAATCTGTGCTTAAATAGTAATTCATTAAATGCTGATTGTTATTTGATGTGGATCTAGATACTCTGATAGTGTTTTGAATATTCTGTGACTATTCAATCCAATGAGGATTACTGTGCTAGATGCTGACCTAGTAGTCTTTAACATACTAGAAATCTAATGTTTGAATTAGTTGTTTATGTGGAAACTCATTAACACAAGCAAATTCTGATTTTGAGCTTAGTCAAATTTACTTTGTGTATCTTATTACTAAGTCACAAACTAGATTCTTGCTTCTTATCTGTCAAATTCTGATGTCAGTAAATCTTAAGGATGAACCATATGCTTGATAAGCCTCACTTATTAAAAGAAAAGAAAAGAAAATTGAAGTCAGGTATTCCTTTGAGATCTAGAGTAAATATGTGGAAGGGAAGACCCAAGTGCATTGTTGGTATTAAGTTATATGCATTAGAAAAGCAAATAAATTTTTCTTGGTGACTTTTCACATTCTCTGATTACTGGAGAAATACTCTGATAATAGCATAAATTCTGATAAGCAGTTGTGACTCATTTACAATGAGGAGCCATTGTGAAAAAGAATTCTAAAAGATACATAAAATGAGCACAAATAGTTGAGGTGGACTCATGCACAAATTTATCCTATAGTAGACTTCAAAATTAATGACAGATTTTAAGCAATTTTCTTAGTTATGCCTTATTTCTAAGATGTACTGAAGTTTATCAGACTTTAATCTTTATCTGATATTTTTCTAAATGCACACACTTTCGCTCCATATGAATGATGAAAATTACTGTGGTGATTAAGTTGTTTTTGACAAACAGTTAAGTGTCATTTGCATAAATTTTGAGGACAAGTTCTGATGGAAGTTCTGATGATTAAACTCTGAAGAAACAAGTCAGTATTTGTATGAAGAATCACAGATACAAACATTCACTTTTTGAGTTAAGAAGCCATATTTTGATGACCGTTAAATTCTGATGTTAGTCAAGTTCTGATGTAAATCCTGATGGAAACTCTGATGCTTATGTGGCATTATTTATTTACTTGACTTATTTGTGGCAAATACTGAAACGGTCATATTTAATCAGAATATAATTAGGTGAGATAAAAACAGTCATAATCATTTGGGTTAGGGGTAAACGTGTTTGTCTTGAAAAACTGCATGTGCACAGTAATTATTACTTTTTTCCCGTGCCCATTAACTCTTGCTTTAACTATTGACTGTTCATATATTGCCAGGTGTAAACTGTCTGCCATACTTCATGTGAGTTGTATAAATAAGAAAGTTAAAATATTGTACAATCTTTTACCTACTTCTCTCATTCTCTTATCTCTCTTATTTTCTCTCACCCACTAATATTCTCTAAAGCTCTTTTTCATACAGGCATTTTATCAAACACCTTGCAAACACTATTTTTCTCACTTGATTTTTAACAAAAATGGCACCAAAAGACATAGTTTTCAATGGAGCTAAGTTTGTTCCTAACAACTACTCAGCTATTCTCTCTAAGGATGGAGCTCCATCAGAACTTCACTTCATCCAAGACTTTTTGTCTCGAAGTGAAATAGGCTATGCACTGACCCAACCAGACACATTCTCAGGAACTCAAGTGATGGAGTTCTGGAGGTCAGGAGTGTATGATGATGGTGGTGCCAATGGGTCCCCAAGTATTATCTTTACTACAGGGGATGATGAGCATGTGGTGACTTTGGCCACAGTTCGACAAGCACTTCATCTGCCAGACAACTACATTTTTTCCAAAGTTGAGGAGCCAGCTCTTCAACAGCTAATGGCCAATCTGGGCTATGAGCAAACTTTGGCAAAGCTTGGACAACTAAAGAGACCCCACATCAGGAGGGAGTGGAGTTTCTTCTTTGATTGTATCACAAGAACCTTTGCAAACAAGTGTTCAAACTTTGATCCGATTCCTATCCAAAGTCAGCAAATTGGGTATGCTCTGATTACTCAATCTCATTTTGATTTTGCTACTGCTGTACTAGGATTCATAGGGGATAGGATGACAGAAGATAGAAATACTATATATTTTGCTAGATTCTGTCAACTTATTTACAGCTTTTGTAACCCTGATACACCCCAATTAGCAAGTGAGCTGATTTCACCATTTAAACTTGCTAAGAGAGCATTTACTGACTTATTATATGCTGATAATAAGAAAACTGTTTTGAGACCCCTCCAAATTCCTACATCTGTCAAACAGTTTCTTGTAAACTTTGACCCAACCACATACACTACTAAATTTCCTGATGTCCAACCAACTCAACCTCCATCAACACCTACAACAACTACACAACCAACCACCTCTCAATCTCAACCAACTCAACCTACCATCAGAACTTACTTCCAACCATCAGCTCAATCCCAACAACAACAACAACCATCAGCACATACCATCAAACCTTCATCCTCTAGGCCAAAAAGGGCAAAGTCTGTTCCTCAACTTCCATAAAAGAGAAGGAAGATGATTCTCGGGGATGAAACTGATAGTGAGGAGGAAACACAGGTTCATGCATCAGAACCTGTGATAATTGAAGCTGAAACTGTGGTTTTTCAGAAAGATATAAAAGCTGAAGGGTCAACCCATCAAGTAAATGCTGAAGCTCAAAGTTCTGATACTTTGAAGAGGAAAAGAACAGTAAGTACCGATGATAAAGCAACTCTTTCTTTATCAAGGAGATTGAAGAAAATGAGGGCCAAAAGGCACATGGCTAAGCCTCCATCTGAGGATACTACTGAAGCTGAGGAAGGGGATCAGGAATCTCTGATATCATCAAAACCTATGGTAATTGAAGCTCTGCCATCCCCTACTCAAGCTCAAGATACTATGCTAACACCTCTTGTCTCTCCAATTAAAGCTACAGATAATGCTGATGAACAATCTGCAAATTCTGAAATAGATATTCATAATCTAAATATACCAAATGTTCTTTATCTGGAAGCTCCACCTACAGCAGCTCAGACATCTCCAACTCATTCTCCAATCTCAAATGTTGATGCTGAGATACCATCTACGCCAATTCTGGATCAAGAACCCGAAGATCGGAATTTAGATGAAGTTGAATCAGAAACTCCTATAGCCTCACACATTGTTGTGTTATCAGAGGATAATGAGTCTTCTTCAAGCTTTGGAGACAGTATTTTTGTACATACTCCAGCTCCTATACTTGGAAAGGAAGCATTGGTCAAGAAATTTATTGAACAGGATGCTCCTGTACCTTGGGATGGAACTCATAGAGGAGTAGAGTGGACCAAGAAGTGGAATGATTCTGATTTCATTCCAAGCTCTAAAGTTCTGACAGAGCACATTGCTAAGGCTGATGAGCTGATGACTAGTACAGATTTCAAGACTCAACTTAAAATCACAGCTCTAACTACCAAAAGCCTTCAAGGTCTATAATCTGAAACTCAAGCAAAGGTTGATAAACTACAAGAATCAGCGAATAAGCTAGATATGCAGATCAAGCTTGACAAGACAAGGATTGTCAGACCTACACTTGAGAAAGTAGAAGCAATTGAGAAAGCTCAAGAGAAGCAACAGGCCCAAATCTCTGAGGTCCTGGCTAATCAAGCTTCTCAACAGGCTCAATTGGATGAGATCCAATCTTCAGTTGAACTTCTTCTCTCACTCCTACTATCAGATGCTGCCAAAAAGGGGGATAAGATAGTTAAGTACAAATGCTCTAATGATCAAATACTAAAGAAGAAAGATGATGAAACTAATGACCAGGGAAACCCTAGCAAGGGTAGAGGTCAAGTTCAAACTAAAGAGCACAGTAGCAAGGTTTCTTTAAGGAAACTAATTACTGATGCAAGCAAATCTTCTATTCAAAAGAAGACAAGTTCTGAAGTTGCTCAAACTCAAAATCTGATAGCAAGTACTGAAACTCAAAATCTGATATCAAGTTCTAATGAGCAAAGTCTGATGACAAAGCCTGTTGTTTTGATACAAGGTGGAAGTCAAGATTCTCAAAAGTTCATACAAACTCTGAAGCTCAAGGGAAAGCAGACTACTGTCTACTACAAGGATCCCAAGATTCAGATACTTGATGAGGAAATTTGTAGAAGATTATTTTTGAAGCATAATACAGGAATGGATTTAGAAAATCTCAAGGAGGAAGAAGCTAGATTTAAAGCTGAAAAGACAAATCTAAAGCCAAAAGCTTCTGTTGCAAAAAAACCTCCAAGGCCTAAGGTAAAAGGCATTGTGATCAAGGAGAAGTCAAATACTGAGTCATCAAAGCCCAAGACTAGATCACATATTGAGATTGATCCCAAATACAAAGGGAAGAGAAAATTTGATGAACCAACCAAGCCACTAGAGATGAAAATTCCTTAAATTCTGATAAAATTAGTGTGCAAAATGGTTCAAGTTACTGATAACGCTCTTGCTGAAGATGAAGATGTTCAAACTCTGAAAAGAAGGAAGATTTCTGAAGAATCAAAGACAACCTCTGACAAGGTTCAAGTTGTTCAGAGTGAAGAACTGCAAGCTACAACAGAAACAACAAGTTCTGACAAGGTCATCAAGATATCAACCTCTGACAGTGCTCAAGTTAATTTAGACAAGATGAAAGTAGCTGACAAAAAGAAACTCCTATGGAAAAATGTGAAACCATCAGATCCAAAGAAAAGCCAATTGTTATCTGATTTCATGACTGTTGGATTGAAAGCCAGAGAAGCAAGAGACAGAGCTGGACTAGGTTCTGATGAAGCTAAGATCAAAACAGGAGTTGAAGTGCTTACTAGAGATCCATTTCTTTTAACTGACTAACCTCTTGAAGATGTTACACAGAAACACCTTGATAAGGTTATCTCTGTTCAAGTGGTACTGGATGCTCATGACAAGCACAATGTCAAGGAAAATCTGATTCTATTTCTTGAAGATGGAAAGACATATCAGATGTCAGAATCAGATATGCTAAACAAATCACTGAAAGAACTTCAATTCTTTCATTACCTTTTAGAGGTCAAATCTGATATTACTAGGAGATGGTCAAATTTCATATTGAAGACCATCAGAGATAAAGCAAGAATTTCTGGTTCAAGAGTTACATAATTCATTCCTAGTATTGTTGAAGATGATGGAAGTGAGATTCCAATGAAGAAGAATTCTGCTAAGCTTGAAGTGATTCTGAAAGGGAAATGTCTATGCTATAATGAAGATTCTTCTCATCCTAGGGTAATAAGACTGAATGATGGTTTAGAAAGAAACCATATCTCTGCTTTAAGGACTGCAATCTACCAGATTGGAAGTCAGAATGAAGAGATGAAGCAAGTCAAGACTACACTCTCTCAAGTCCTGAGGATTAAAGAAGAAAAGCTGATATCAAGCTTTGTCAAGAATCATTATGGATTCAGATTGACTCAGTGAGATTGGTAAAAGCTTCAAGGACTGTAAGTTGTTGTTAGTTATCTAGTAAAACTCTTATTGCATTTGTACTTAAATGTTTTTGACATCATCAAATCTATTAACTTGTATATTTTGCATAATTTACAAGTTGGGGGAGATTGTTAGATATATTTGAGATGTCATGTCTAATATGATTCATGTTTAGTTTTCAGATCTTAACAAACAGGACATATCAGGACTTACTAAAATCAGGACTAACTGGAAGTCAAAATTTAATATCAGAACTTAAGGTCATATCAGAACTCAAGTGCGGGAAGACTTACAGATAAGGAAGGAAGATGATTTACAGTAGAAGATCGAGACTAAAACAAAAGAAGATATGCATGGAAAGAGTTAGAAGACTGGAAGACTTGTAGAAGATATCTGATTAATATATTTTAGGAGACAGAATTGTATTCCATATCAATTAGAAGTTATCTTGTAACTGTGTACTATATAAACACAGACTTAGGGTTTATACTATATGTGTTATCATTATCAAGAAGATTATACATTGTAACCTAGCAGCTCTTAGTGATATTTGTTCATCACTGAGAGAGAACAACAATTCATATTGTAACATAGTTTATTCAATATACTTGATCTTTGTTACATACTTGTGTTAAATTGATTTGATTGTATAAACACATTATTCAACCCCCTTCTACAGTGTTGTGTGACCTAACATATTGGAATATGAATGGAGAATTCAACGGAAAAGGAGAAATCAGGAATCAAAATGAAATATGAACGAAAGAATAACAATTGTGTATCAGTGTTTATAAATTTGAATAAAAAGAGTGCAAGTGTGATAAGAATCTGACGAAATGTCATTATTCTGAGATTAGAATATGGGAAAAACTTGCCTTTCACGCGATTCACTCCAAGTACTTAACCGTCGTATATCACCGGCTCGACTCGCCTTGCTGAATTTGCTTCTATCAAAAGAAAATAGACTTATTTAGTCATCTCGTATCTTCAGCATGTCTCAAACCGACTCCACATAGCTCCTATCGTCTAACCATACGCGTATTATTGACTCGTATACTATTTAATAACAGATAAGACTCGATTAACCACACGATAAATAAAAGCACATAAGCCACATAATCATTTTAGGTTTAAAATAATTTTTAGAATCGAAATCGACTCGTTGTTCGCTTAACTGATCATTATTTGACTCGTTTCCTATTTTTCGGAATTTTTCGGACTCGTCTCTACACGCGATAAGGCTTATAATCAAATAAATATCAAAACTCAACTAGTTTCTAAGAGAAATTAGGATTTAATATTATTTTTAATGAAAATAGATCATTTTTCTGAGTCAAGGGCTTTCGTTTCGCTTGAATCGGATAAACGGTTCAATTATTATCAAATAAATACAGATAAATCAATTTATTATTCAATATAAATAATTATTACTAATTATTGAACCCTAAATTTTTTTAAATAATTATTTGGGAAAAATCAGAATTAAAAATTATTTTTCTATAATTTTTGGAATTAAAATAAATTTATTATGATTTATTGAAAATAATTTGATTAATTATCAAAATAATAAATAAATAAATAATAAATAATTAAAGAAATAAATAAATATGATTTTTAGAAAATATGACAGAATTATTTATAATATAAATCAATTAATTAATAATTAATTAATCAATTTATAAAATAAATAAAACTGATTTTATAATTAATAAAAATAAAAAGTAAAAATAATTTCCCACAAATATTTTTCAGAAAATTATTTCTGAAAGAAATAGATCAATGGCGGGTAAAAAACGGGTTGGGAAAGAACAGGTCGGGTCACCAAGAACACTCGGAATTTTTCCAGATTCTGGTGAGTTCCCAGAGTCCAGCCATGCTCCGATCAGCCTAAAATCAACACCGTTTGATGTTAATTTTTAGGGGTTTTCAAAGCAAATCAGCATAGCAATCTAACCACGACAACAACATCACAGAATCATCCATGGGGCTTCATCTCCTGCCAAAACACTAAATTTTCCGGCCAAACATCGAAATCACCGAATCGTACATGAAACTTCACGTTCTATAGTGCAAATTAAAGCTTATCAACTGTATAATCAAAGCCCTAACCTCTAAACCTCAGCTTTCTCTAAAATCAAACACGATCAATTGAAAATCAGGCATAAATCCTAGAAATCGAATCAACATTTCCAGCAATCGTTTGTTAAATTAATTAGCATGTACCGATTGTAAACAACATCAGGAAGCTATTTCTATCATCAAAACATCATAATACTCCTAGAATCAAAAAGATCTAATTCGGGTATAAACCCTAGAAATTAAAATTGAAAAACAACAAATCAAAACATGAAATTAACTTCAGGAATCGAAAGAATAGATCAGGGGGATCAGTTTTGATACTCACATCGATCGATTTGATGCAGAATCAGTCCAAAATCACTGCTTGATTGTTCAACCCGACCGTGGAATACCCGACCCGAAATACAGAGAATTTTAATTATTTTCAGATTTTATGTAATTAATTAATAATAAAAATAAAACTAGGCTATTTATAATAGGTAAAATAATATTCCTAATTAAAATTAAGGCCCTAATTATACATCTATTAAAATTAATTGGCCCCTAATTTTATAATTTTTAAGTATTAAAGTTCATTTTTTTAAATAATTTATATATCAATTTATATGTCAAAATTTCCCAAAAATTGTGAATAATTCAAAAATACAAAGAAATGGTATAAATGAAAGTCCTATAGTTTTATAAAAATAAAAATGTGATTTTTGTGGGGTTTTTAACACCCAATGGGGCCCGAAAAAGTCATTTTTCGCAAAACGAGAAAATTTATAAAATATCTAGATGTTCAAAATAACACGATGGTACAAGCCATTTGATAAAAAATAAAGCCCATTATTTTATTTGAAATATCAGCTATAAAATCATAGTTCAGGTCTTATAATTTTGATACGAAAGCGGTAAGTTTAAAATAAAATATCCGAAAAATACCCTGAAATTACCCAGACGATAGAGAATACACATAGCACGTAACAATTAGGGTTTTATAGATAATTACACATAAATGACATATTAAACACATAATTTATTATAAATACGATATAATACAAGCGTAATTTTCCAGACGTTACATTCTTCCCCCTTAATAGGATTCTGTCCTCGGAATCTTGCTAAGAAAACAAATGGGGATACTTTTCTAACATTTCACTCTCAATTTCCCAGGTTGACTCTTTAACCATCGGATTTCTCCACAAGACTCGTACTAAAGATACAGGTTTATTCCTCAACACTCTCTCTTTCCGATCTAGAATTCTTACCGGTTGTTCTATATAAGACAAATCATGTTGGATTTCTATCGGCTCATATTCTATTACATGTCTAGAATCTGGATTATATCGCTTAAGCATTGACACATGTAACACATTATGGATATGTTGTATGTGAGGCGGTAAAGCTAACTCGTACGCAACTTTCCCGACTTTCTTTAAGATTTTAAATGGACAAACATATCGTGGCTTCAATTTACCCTTGTTGCCAAATCTGGTCAATCCTTTCCATGGCGATACCTTGAGTAATACATGCTCTCCTTCTTGGTAGTCCATATCTTTCCAGGCTTGATCCGCATATTTGCGTCGACGATCTCGTGCCGCTTCGAGTCGCTTTCGAATAAGCCCTATCTTTTCTTTGGTTTGTTGAATCAATTCTGAATCCAAAATTTTATCCAAAATTTTGCGTTCTCCAAATTTATCCCAATACACTGGTGATCTGCACTTCCTTCCATATAAAGCTTCATAAGGTGACATTCCAATGCTTGCGTGATAGCTGTTGTTGTGGCGCCCCAAAATCCGGGGTCAGGTATCTCGGAGGCCACGCCATCTAAACCACTATAAACCACATACCTCACATCACAATATATAAATACTCACACTTTACGACCCCACACTTATCACACACACACACTTACAGGTTATTGTCTTGGAAACGAACCATTCATTACTAGAGTAAATTAAACCACAAAGTGATAATTATTACAACCCAAAAGTAATTATGTATTACCAGGGAATAACCTTTAAGTAAGGCTAGTCCGTCGGCCAAATATACGTTTGTTATTTATTACCTTACATAAGTCATACTTATAAATAATCTGAACTAAAAACAACTCAAAACCAATCCAGCTTATTCTGACTACCTGTGGTACATCACCAAACAACCTACGGAACAGCTGGCCATTTCCTACCCGTTTCCTGGCTGTGGTTCTCATGGTAGGCATCTTGATTCACTGTTGTGTTGTGTCAATTTAAGAAAACAAGTGTGAGCTATAATGCCCGGCATAATAATGTACAATATGAAAATGACCGTAATGATAAACTCACGTAAAACATCTTATAAGATAATTATGTTTTATTCGAACATATGTTTTCCTTGGTGATACACACCTTCGTATGAAAACAATCCTTTAGTGGATTTTATAATCATGCGAATACCTTAAAAGTAAACCCAGCACCTAGGCATGGGTTACGGTATTGCATCACAATTCCAATTGGAAGAATAGGACATTCGTTGGAGCCACCGCATACGATGATCAGTCGTACTACGATAATAGTAACCTTTTCAACTAGTAGAAGGACGACACCTTCGTATCCCGGTTATCACCCTTGCCGCATACGGGCTATGTGTCCTCATTTTGGGTATACACACAGTTCGTAGGTCCTTAGGTACGTATAGTACCGTCTCCTACGGTATCAGTAGTCTATCCAATACATGAAGTACTTGGATCCTACCCCTCCTTTGTCCTTGGAAATCCTATCATATCTCGAGAACTCGAACCACATCGAAGTTCCCCCAAGCGTTTTGTTTGTTGATAGAAACAACTTGATTTATTAGTGTATATAGATATGTATACGTACTTCCGAGTTTTTCGGAGGAAGTACTAAGGATGTGAGTTGACTGTTGTCAACAGATAATTAAATAAGGGGGGAGTTTCTTTTGAAACTATATTCAAATATTTAAATAAGTCGAGATACTATTCTTCGACGATCTGATATTATTCGAATGATTTTTCGAAAATCAAAAAGTGTTTTAAATCAGGTTCTATGATTTTTAAATTATAAATAAACCCTTTAATAAATAATAAATAATTAAATGATAATCGATAAATAATTAAACCTCGAAGGAGTTTACTTTTAAAAGAATAAAAATAATAGTCCTCAACTAATTTATGTTTACGTAATATATTAATCTTTTACATTTAATCGAGTTTGAAATAAATATTCACTGGAGCATACTTCCTCCGTAATAAATAAATAGTTAATAAATATTTCTTAATCGAACGATAAAGTATAGTTGAGAGAATACGATCTTTAAAAATCGTTTTAATAAAAGTTCGAGGTATTTAATATTTCGTAAGTGGACGTTGAGTCCTTCAAATCGTACTACTATGGACTTATAATTGTCCTAATAATATCACCGGAATGATTCCCAGGTTTTCATCTAAAAATCGCGACCGACTCTCGGTCTTATAATTATACGTTACGCTTAAAGCGGAATTAAATATTTTACGATATGTACTTATCGTACAACATCGCTACATTATGCGAAAATTCAATTACTACATATCATGGCAAGCATGGTATTTATGCAATGATAATAAAACAATCCTTTAACAACACAACAGTAAATGGAGTTGGGTTCGTAAACTTGCCTGGGTATCTCGAGGTGGAGGATGCTCTAGGTTCCGCTCAGAAATCTATAATCATAAATACAATTCATTTCATTAGGTGCCGTTCTAATTTACGGTGACTCACACTCTGCGCTACTTATTATGCACCCTCTCAACTTATATTACCCTTATTATTTCTGAAAGTCCTTATTCTCATTATGGCCGCTTCCTTTTTCAAAGTATCTTACGTCCATTCTCATTTTTATCGTCGGCTCCGCTTATGGATTTTACGGTTTCTAATTACGCGGTCTCGGCTCCGATATTATTATAAAATTGAAAAATAATTATTCTCACTTGAAATTTTTATGGCAGTTAGGAAACTCAATATTCTACTCTCTATAAAAATTTCATGATTTATGAACCTTCTTAAGTCGATCCTTTATATTTTCAAAGTTCGTAATTCGTAGCAGTGTTTGTCGCATAAATCACTTTTAGTAAAACGGCCATAACTTTAGATCCGTAAATCGGAATCAAGCGATTCAAGCGTCTAAACGATCCTTATATCATTTTATATCATAATCAAGGGTTATTTTTCAAGAAACTTCAGTTTAAATCCTCGGGACTTTCTGCAGAAACTTAAAGTTACATTTTGTTTGTTTTAACGAGATTACGGTTACGATTGGAGTTTCGTTTATGCCTTAAATCATTATACTACCACCAGCAACCAACATTTCATCATCAACACACTAACTCCTCTCAAGAATTGAGGCAAAAACAATCAAACTTAAATCTACTTAGCTAAACATCAAGATTACAACAATACTCCCACCAAAACAATGTTTACAAGTACATACTAAAAGGATCTTGAACCTAAATCTTAAATAAAGTTGGGTCAAATATTTTTATCTTTCTTGAGAGCTTGAGATGTGTTCTTGATGACAGTGAAGTCTTGGGAGTGCTTAGTATGGTTTTTGGAACCTAAAACAACCATCAAAATCAAGAAACCAAAGAAGAGTTACTATTCATACTATTCATTATCAACTTTCTTGATTTTATTTCACCCATCAAACCTTGATAAAAAGAGCTCAAAGATTTATATTACCTTAGTTTGGTTGTTAGTAAGCTTGAGAATTAATGGGAGGATTTATCCATGGCTAGAGCTTGAACTTTTGATTTTGAATTCTTGGTTTTTGAAGAAATAGCCGAATGGGAGGTTTAGAGAGAGAAGAAGTGTTTTTATGCTTGCTTCCTTGGTTGCTTCTTGGAAATGAGGTTGTGATATATTTTTATTTGATTGATATTCTCTAGTTTAAATCCTAGGATTTTATTTTTGTTGCAAATCTTGGGGACAAATCCAACTAGCTTCCTAGCTTACAAGCTAAGCCACTTGTTTAGCTCTTTAGCTTACTATTTGATAACCTTGGTTGATCTTCCTACACCTTAGCTCACTATTTGATAAAGTAACCATGGTTACTTTCTTACCATAGTTAGTTAGTGCGTTACGTTTATTTAATCGTTTACCCGTTCGCTCGGTCGCTTAAACGTTTTCGTAATACTTTCTCGTAAATGGTTCGCGACGTAATTCCTTTCGTATTTATTCCTTATGTTTTAAATTATCATACTTGGATATAAATCCGTAGGGTTTTAATTTTGTAATTATATTGTGATTCCCGTAATCCTCGATAATTCGTAAATATGGTCGTTTTTCAAAGTTCGTTTTCTTCGAAAACTAATAGCGTTTACATACACTCATTTGGTACGTATAATCATAATATCAACTCCGAAACTCATTTTCTCATGCACTACATAGTGTAGGCTAAAAAGTTTTCCCCGTCCGTCAGGGTTACTATTCATTATACGTTTTTACAAGGTCTCAGAAATTCGAGTTATTACAGTCTTCCCCTCTAACAAGGATTCCGTCCCGGAATCAATTAGAAAATAAGTGGGGATATCTATTCCTCATTGCGTCTTCAAGTTCCCAAGTTGACTCCTCGACATTTTGATTCCTCCACAAGATTCTAACCAGCTTCACAGTCTTGTTCCTCAACACTTATTCTTTTTGGTCCATTATCCTTACTGGCTGCTCGATGTAGGTCAGGTCTGGTTGTAAATCTACCTGCTCGTATTCTATTACGTGTCGTGCATCTGCATGGTACTTCCTTAACATGGACACATGGAACACGTTGTGTGTTGCAGATTAGGAGGCAAGGCGAGCTCGTAAGCTAGAGGTCCTATTCTCCTCAAAATTTCAAAGGGTCCTATGAATCTGGGACTCAACTTCCCTTTCTTCCCAAATCTCATCACTCCTTTCCACGGAGATACCTTCAATAGCACTGAATCTCCTACTTCATATACCCTATCCTTCCTGTTCTGGTCGGCGTACTTCTTTTGTCTGTCCTGAGCTGTTACCAGTCTTTTTCTGATGAGTTCCACCATTTTCTTGGTCTGTTGGACTAACTCTGGTCCTATTATCTTGTGCTCTCCAACTTCATCCAAACATAGGGGAGAGCGACATCTCCTTCCATAAAGAGCTTCATACGGAGGCATTCTTATGCTAGCGTGATAGCTGTTGTTGTAAGCAAATTCGATCAGGGGTAAGTGGTCATTCCAATTTCCTTTAAAATCAATGGCACACACTCGTAGCATATCTTCTAGGGTCTGAATAGTCCTTTAGCTTTGTCCATCAATCTGGGGGTATTAAGCGGTACTCATGTTTAGTCTGGTGCCTACACATTCCTGGAAGCTTCTCCAAAATCGAGAATTGAACCTTGGGTCTCGATCTGATACTATGGAAACAGGGACGCCGTGTCTCACTATAATTTCCTTCAAGTAAATATCCCCTAGCTTGTCTACGGTGTACCTTTCGTTGATTGGTAGGAAGTGTGCGGACTTGGTCAATCTATCTATGATAACCCATATGGCATCGTGATTGGTCTTTGTCCTTGGTAGGCCTGTCACAAAATCCATGGCTATATGCTCCCATTTCCATTCCGGAATTTCCAGGGGCCGTAATAGTCCACTAGATCGCTGATGTTCAGCCTTCACTCTCTGGCATGTCAACCACTTGCTGACCCACTCTGCTACTTCTCTTTTCATGTTAGGCCACCAATAATATTCCTTAAGGTCACGGTACATCTTCGTACTTCCTGGGTGGATTGAGTATCTGGAGCTGTTCCCTTCGTGCAACAGCTCGTCCTTCAACTCTTGCACATTGGGAATCCAAATTCGGGACACATACCTCATGATCCCTCTCTCGTCCTTCTCGCATCTCACTTCCTCACCGGTCAGTGTTCCTCTTTCTTCACTCATCTTCTTTTCCTGACATACTCGTATCTTTTCAGTTAGTTTCGGCACTAGCTTAATCTCAAATAATCCTTATATTCCTTTACCGGTCGTCCTCACATCAATTTCCATCTTCTCAAATTCTTTAATTAATTCCTCAGATGTCATTATCATTTTGAGTCTTTCCTTCCTACTAAGGGTGTCAACCACCACATTGGCTTTACCCGGGTGATACAAAATTTCACAGTCGTAGTCCTTAATTAACTCTAACCATCTCCTCTGTCTCATGTTCAGTTCCTTCTGAGTAAAATATATTTGAGGCTCTTATGGTCTGTGTAAATCTTGCATTTCTCACCGTACAGGTAGTGTCTCCAAATTTTCAGGGCAAACACTATGGCTACTAATTCTAGATCATACGTCGGATATCTGCTCTCATACTCCTTCAATTGCCGAGAGGCATATGCTATAACTTTGTCGTGTTGTATAAGCACACATCCTAATCCTTTAAGTGATGTATCGCTGTATATCACAAACTCTCCCTTTCCATCGGGAAGAGCGAGCACTGGTGCTGACACCAGCCTCCTTTTCAGTTCCTGAAAGCTTTCCTCATATTTCTCTGTCCATACAAACTTTTCTGTTTTCCAGGTAAGTCTAGTCAGTGGACCGGCTATCTTAGCAAAGTCTTACATGAATCTTCAATATTATTCTGCTAAACCCACAAAGATCCTAACCTCTGTTAGGGTAGTTGGTCTTTCCCAATTGGACACCGCCTCTATCTTGGCGGGGTCAACTAAAACTCCTTTGCTACTCACCACATGCCCTAAGAATTGAACTTCCCTTAACCAAAACTCGCACTTTGAGAACTTGGCATATAATTTCTCATTCCTCAGGATTTCTAAGACTATCCTCAAATGTTCTGCATGTTCTTGCTCTATCTTTGAGTAGATTAGAATATCATCTATAAAAAATATCACACATATATCTAGGTACCTTTTGAACACTCTGTTCATCAAATCCATAAAGGCTGCGGGTGCATTGGTTAGCCCAAATGACATGACTAAGAACTCATAGTGTCCATACCTAGTGCAAAAAGCAGTCTTCGGTATATCTTCAGATTTGATTTTTAACTGGTGATGCCATGTCCTCAAATCTATTTTGGAAAAATGTACAGCTCCCTTGAGTTGATTGAATAGGTCATCAATCCTAGGGAGAGGGTACCTATTCTTAATAGTCAGCTTATTCAACTCTCGATAGCCTATGCATAATCTCATACTTCCGTCCTTTTTCTTTACGAACAGTACTGGAGCTCCCTATGGCGACACACTGGGTCTTATCATTCCGTTATCTAATAATTCTTGCAGTTGAGAAGCTAATTCGTTCATTTCAACTGGGGCTAGCCTATATGGGGCTTTAGACACTGGTGCCGTTCCTGGTGCTAATTCTATAGCGAACTCTATTTCCTTGTCGGGTGGCAACCCTGGTAAGTTCTCTGGAAACACATCCTCGAATTCGTTTACTATGGGTATGTCCTGTATATTAGAAACTTCCTTCTTGGTATCTACCACATAAGCCAAATAGGCCTTGTTACCTCTCCTTAACAATCTTTTTTCCTATAGCATGGTCAGAAATTTATGGTTCTGTTGTTGACCTCTAAACACTACTTCTTTTCCATTTTGCACTCTTATCTTTACCCTCTTCCGCTCACAATCTATTTGCGCTCCATTACTGGATAGCCAATCCATTCCTAAGATTATATCGAATTCTCCTAACGCAAATGGGATTAGGTCAACCTCGAAGACCTTCCCTTCTAATTTCAACTTGCACTTGGGGTGTACTTGATTCACAGGAATTATTTCTTTGTTTGCTATTTCCACTTGTAATATCTCACGTAAGGGTACGACGTTAAGTTTTAACTTTTTAGCAAAATCTTGAGATATAAATGACTTGGTTGCTCCAGAATCAAATAGGACATTTGCTTGTTCGGAATTTAACAGAAGGGTACCTGCTATCACGTCAGTATTTCAGACAACATCCGGAACGGACATGTTGAAGGTCCTAGCAGCTGGGGGCCGGTTGGATGCAGCTCTGCTCATTCCTGAGGCTGGGGGCTTCAATGTCGGGAAATCCTTCCTCATGTTCCCTACTTTTCCATATTAGAAACATATCTTGTTGTATTGGGGACAGTTGTTGGCAAGGTGTCCGGGTTGGTCGCACCTGTAACATTTCAGAGGGGCTCTCGCCTGGGTGCACACTCCAAGATGTCTTTTTCCACATGTCTGACATTCGGATATTGGGGAACGGGGTTGGCTATGAAATGTTTCCCTAGATTATCCTCCGCCCTGGCCAACACTCTCACTTGGGGCCTTTCTGAATCCGGGGCCTCGTGCAGGTTGGGACACCACTCCCTTGACGAACCTGCTTGGAAGTCTCCTGTTCCCGGTTCCTACTCCTCCTCCTCCACCTTGGCTTCCTATCTTCCTCTTCCTATTTTCCTTTTCCTTCACACTCTGCTCACTGCCAGCTTCAACAATCGAGGATTTCTACACTAAGATGGCATAATCTGTCAACTCTAGTACCGCCACTCGGTTTTAAATCCACTATTTCAGACCAAGCTAAAACCTTCGTGCTTTCTTCTCTTCGGTATTCAAAAACTCAGGCACAAATCTTGACGGCTCAGTAAACTTGGCCTCATACTCCGCCACAGTCATCTTATCCTGTTTCAACTCCAGAAACTTAATCTCCATCTAGGTCTCCATAAACCTAGGGAAATACTTTTCTAAGAACAGTTGGGTAAACCTATCCCATGGAATCATAACATCAGTCTCTAGGTTTTGTTTGGACTCCCACCAGTAATTAACTTCTCCCTTCAGCATGTAAGAAGCGAAAATAGTCTTGTGTCGTTCCTCTACACCTAGTATCTCGAAGGACTTTTCTATCTCTTTGAGCCAGGCCCGTGCTTCAACGGGGTTGGCATATCCTAGAAACTCTGGGAGTTTGAGAGATTTGAATGCCCTGAAGGCAGTGGCTGCAGTCTGTTGGGCAGTATGCGGCTGTGGTGGAATGGGCTGTTGGTTCAGATTTGCTCTTAAAAGTTCCATAAACTCATTCATGAGGTTCCCTCCTTGATGGGTATCCTCAGCCTCTTCTTCTACATATTCTTCCTCATCATATTCATTATAGCCTAGGTCCTTTTCACTTTCTTCATTCACTACAGGGTCAGGTTCATTCCGTTGTTGGTTAACAAATTCTGCGGGCTGTGCCCTGGTTCCTCTTCTACGGGGTGGCATTGTTCTGATAATGAAAATTTGTCAATATAGTTGCAATTATTTACAGTTAGATTAATTTATTCATATGTAAGCATGTCATCTATTATCTAGCATGTTTTTTTTACTAGGTGCAATAATATGGAAATCCATTTCTAAATAATTGCTAGATATATATACCATAAAGTCTCCCAATTATATCTTGGGGACAAAACAACTAACCGAGTCCATATATGGTCTGATTATAATGCATCATTACTTGTCCCGAATACTGAAATGCAAATACATAAGCTGTGTATCCTGAAGGGCCAGGAACGCTATCTACTACTAGCTATCCTATCAAAATTGGTGACAAGTCACCCAGCCTTCTTCAAGGTCCATAATTAGTTACTAGTCCCTCAGTCACTGTCACTGTGCGTGAGGTCACACACCCTCCTCTTCGCTCCTGCCAATATCAGCTCTGCATCAAATACTGGGATGTATCCTCCACTCGCCGTCATCCTCATCTGAACCCGGGTATTGAGCTCGATCCCATCAATCTCTTTGCAGGCTATGGCTGGGGAAGCAGCTCTGAAGTCCCCTGGGTATCCTAGTCTGATGGCTCTCTCAGCTGTTAGTGCCTGGCATAACTCCACAATGCGGGCAGATGCCACAGTGATCTCAGCGTTAAGCTGAGCCACCATCCAGTCGTGTACAGCTATATATATGGTCGCCGGGGGTGGTAGAGGTGAATCTGGGTCGCTAGAGGATATATCATAACCCTTGTAGATCTGTGCATCCATCCCATCCTCCTCATCCTCATCAGTATAGGGCAAAGGACTCTGCATCCCTGGGTGTGGTGTAAGAGAGCGAATAGTCCGGAGAGGGTACATCTCTACATCCCTCCATCCTAAGTCATCTCCCTGGGGTATCTCAACGTCATCAGCTATGGGGACAGGAATGTCAGTCTCCTCCTCCAGGGCATCCTCAGTAAGGTCATCGTCTGAGTCATCAATGGGTGGGTCCTCCGGCTCAGGAGTAGGGTCACGCTCAGGAACCATAACATCATCAACAGGGTCAACCTCTCTCATAGGCTCCACTGGTACCTGACATAATAGGCAAGGTGTTACTAACTTAGAGTCGGAATTTTCTTGAGGGTAAAACTGTCAAGACTACCCCTGTAGCCTGACGACGAACTCGACTTGAGCTCTAATTGATTATTTATTATTCTTATGTCTACGTATTTTATATCCTAACGTTTCCAAGATTTGATAACCTAAGGCTCTGATACCATTTCTGTGGCGCCCCAAAATCCGGGGTCAGGTATCTCGAAGGCCACGCCATCTAAACTACTATAAACCATATACCTCACATCACAATATATAAATACTCACACTTTACGACCCCACACTTATCATACACACACACACTTACAGGTTATTGTCTTGGAAACAAACCAATCATTACTAGAGTAAATCAAACCACAAAGTGATAATTATTACAACCCAAAAGTAATTAAGTCTTACCGGGGAATAACCTTTAAGTAAGGCTAGTCCGTCGGCCAAATATACGTTTCTTATTTATTACCTTACATAAGTCATACTTATAAATAAGCTGAACTAAAAACAACTGAAAACCAATCCAGCTTATTCTGACTACCTGTGGTACAACACCAAACAACCTACGGAACAGCTGGCCATTTCCTACCCGTTTCCTGGCTGTGGTTCTCATGGTAGGCATCTTGATTCACTTTTGTGTTGTGTCAATTTAAGAAAACAAGTGTGAGCTATAATGCCCAACATAATAATGTACAGTATGAAAATGACTGTATTGATAAACTCACGTAATACATCTTATAAGATAATTACGTTTTATTCGAACATAGTTTTCCTTGGTGATACACACCTTCTTATGAAAATAATCCTTTAGTGGATTTTATTATCCTGCGAATACCTTAAAAGTAAACCCAACACCTAGGCTTGGGTTACAGTATTGCATCACAATTCCAATTGGAAGAACTGGACACTCATTGGAGCCACCGCATACGATGATCAGTCGTACTACGATAATATTAACCTTTTCTACTAGTAGAAGGACAACACCTTTGTATCCCGGTTATCACCCTTGCCGCATACGGGCTATGTGTCCTCATTTCGGGTATACACACACTTCGCAGGTCCTTAGGTACGTATAGTACCGTCTCCTACGGTACCAGTAGTCTATCCAATACATGAAGTACTTGGATCCTACCCCTCAATTATCCTTGGGAAATCCTGTCATATCTCGAGAACTTGAACCACATCGAAGTTCCCCCAAGTGTTTTGCTTGTTGATAGAAACAACTTGATTTATTAGTGTATATATGTATATGTATGCGTACTTCCAAGTTTTTCGGAGGAAGTACTAAGGATGTGAGTTGACCGTTGTCAACAGATAATTAAATAAGGGGGGAGTTTCTTTTAAAACTATATTCAAATATTTAAATAAGTAGTGATACTATTCTTCGATGATCTAAAATTATTCGAATGATTTTCCGAAAATCAGAAAGTGTTTTAAATCAGGTTCTATGATTTTTAAATCATAAATAAACCCTTTAATAAATAATTAATAATTAAATGATAATCGATAAATAATTAAACCTCGAAGGAGTTTACTTTTAAAAGAATAAAAATAATATTCCTCAACTAATTTATGTTTACGTAATATAATAATCTTTTACATTTAATCGAGTTTGAAATAAATTTTCACTGGAGAATACTTCCTCTGTAATAAGTAAATAGTTAATAAATATTTCTTAATCGAACGATAAAGTATAGTTGATAGAATACGATCTTTGGAAATCGTTTTAATAAAAGTTCGAGGTATTTAATATTTCGTAAGTGGACGTTGAGTCCTTCAAATTTTACTACTATGGAATTTTAATTGTCCTAATAATATCACCGGAATGATTCCCGGGTTTTCATCTTAAAATCCTGACCGAATCTCGGTCTTATAATTATACTTTACGCTTAAAGCGGAATTAAATATTTTTACGATATGTACTTATCGTACAACATCGCTATATTATGCGAAAATTCAATTACTACGTATCATGGCAAGCATGGTATTTATGCAATGATAATAAAACAATCCTTTCATAACACAACAGTAAATGGAGTTGGGTTCGTAAACTTGCTTGGGTATATTGAGGTGGAGGATGCTCTATGTTCCGTTCGGAAATCTATAATCATAAACACAATTCGTTTCGTTAGGTGCCGTTCTAATTTACGGCAACTCGCACTCATGCACCACTTATTATGCACCCTTTCAACTTATATTACCCTTATTATTTCTTTAAGTCCTTATTCTCATTATGGTCACTTCCTTTTTCAAAGTATCTTAAGTCCATTCTCATTTTTGTCGTCGGCTCCGCTTATGGATTCTACGGTATCTAATCGTGCGGTCTCGGCTCCGATATTTTTATAAAATTGAAAATTCATTATTCTCACTTGAAATTTTTATGGTATTTAGTAAATTAGTATGATACTCTCTGTAAAAATTTTATGATTTATGAACCTTCTTAAGTCGATCCTTTATATTTTCAAAGTTCGTAATTCGTGGCAGTCTTTGTCACGTAAATCACTTTTAGTAAAACGGCCATAACTTTTGATCCGTAAATCGGAATCAAGCGATTCAAATGCCTAAATAATCCTTATATCATTTTTGTTATGGATCAAAAACTAAAGTATAATAATTGCTGTATTTATTACTAGAGAACGTGAGCTTCGAGACTCGATTTGACTGCTCTTGTGTTTCGTGACTCGATCTGCCTTAACAAGATGCCTACGTACCTTGCTGATTGCCAAGGATCAAGTCAAAAATTGTAGTTCTGATTTGTTGGGTGAGGCCCCTTATATAGATGTTGGGAGTCCTTAAATTAGACTTGGGTTAGGAGACTTGGTTGTCTAGTCTCAGAATTAGAATGGACTTTGGAGTCCTAGGAAGTAGGAAGCTGATTCCTTATCCCATTAGGTCCCTTGGGGGCTAATCTACTGAGATTTTCATCCTTATCGGGACTCTTCTTAACAGCTGATTTTTCCCTTATTAATTAATTACGAAATTAATTAATATTCAGGGTTTTGGGCCTTCTTTGTTCCATCAGGCCTGATATGGTCCATCAGGCCTGATCAATGTGTTAACCTTTTTGGTCTGAATGTCATAAATCTTCTTGTTGGGCCTTGTAGCCCAAATCATGTGTAATTAATGCAATATTTAATTACATAATCAGGATTTATTTATTCCCTATCATTAACCCCCCCCAACTTTTGGGAAACCGTAAAAGATTTCGCAAAAGTTAAGTTCACTCGTTCCCTTACAGGGTATCATTTGGTGTAAAGTGTGGAGCGACCTACACATTTACAACGATTTGCCTTGTACGCGGCTTCAGGTTTGTTTTAAAAACTTCCCTATTATTTTCTTACCTTTTTCCCTCTTTTTAGGAATTTTCTGGTTATTTTTTAGGAATCTTCCCTTAATTTCTGGGACTTTTTCTTAATTTCTGGAACTTTCTGAATTTTCTGCAATTTTTCAGGAAACGTTTTCCAATTTTCAGCCCTTTTTTGACCAGGATCCTAGTCGAAAATTTGACCTGGATCCTAGTCGAAAATTTGACCTGCATCCTAGTCGAATTTTGGGCCAGCTTTTTAATCATGGTCGAAGAATTTCGACTAGGTTCCACGACCTGGGTTTCGACCAGGATCCTAGTCGAACCTTCGACCTGTATTTTGGTCGAAATTTCGGTCCTTATTTGATTCCTATTCGTGATGTTTCGACTATGAATCACGACCAGGGTTTCGACCTGGATCCTTGTCGAACCCACGACCTGGATTTTGGTCGAAGTTTTGGTCCCTTTTTGACTCTTGTTCGCAATGTTTCGACTAGGAATCACGACCAGGGTTTCGATCTGGATCCTAGTCGAACCCACGACCTGGATCTTGGTCGAAGTTTTGGTTCCTTTTTTACTCTTTCTCAAAAAATTTCGAGCTTGATCCATGACCAGGATTTCGACCTGAATCCTGGTCTTTTTGATAGGTGCTTTTCTGGCTTTTGTTCGAAAGAATTCAAACTGGATCCACGACTTCAACTTCGACCTCCATCCTGGTCTTTTTAACGCGCATTTTTCAGGCGCCTGTTCGAAAGAATTCGAACATGATTCATGACCTCAAATTCGACCTCAATCCTGATATATGGTCTTTATTGGGCTTTTCCTAATCCAAATTGGATTGGGCCTTTTATTGGGCTTATTTTTCTAAATCCTATTTGAACTTGGGCCTCGTTTGGGCCTTCACTTTTTTAAATTCTTTTTGGATTTGGGCCTCGTTTGGGCCTTCATTTCTCTAAGTCCTGTTTGGATTTGAGATGGGCCTTAAGAATTATTGAAGATACTCTGGAAGGTTCCAGAACTTAATAACTCCAAAGATATTAATAACTCCAAAGATATTCTGGAACATTCCAGAATTTGGGCTTTCCCTTTGGGCCTTCAGCTTAATGGGCTTTTTTGTCCTTTCATCTTCCCTTTTCCGCCTATATAAAGGAGTGACTAGGGTCACTCATTTCTCACTTTCTTATTTCTGAATTCTCTTTCTCTTTTCTTCTCTTAAAGATCTCAGAGAAATAACTGTAGGTCGGAGTTTTTGAGTCTCAAAGCCTTCTTTTAGCAAGCCAGCCCCTTTTCGCAGCATTACTTCAGGTAAATACCTTTCCCTCTTCTTTTCTTTTGCTCGTTTTTACATAGTTTGTGCTTAAAATTGTCTTCTTTATACGCCCTTTTTCAGATGGATGATAAGAGAATAACCCGTTTGGCCAAGATGAACATGGCCAAAAAGTCTAATGAGTTCCCCATTCGATCAAGGTACACTTCCTTGATTGATATGATCAACACTCGAGGGGATGAGTACCCGTCTGAAGCGCATCTGGACGCGCATGATCACATCAGTATCTTCCGGGATCCAAAGAAGCTGGATAAGTTGAGTACTTATTTCAAGATCAAGGAACCCTTCAAGCTGGTTCTTGCGGGTCCGGCCGACAGGGCCTGTCAATGGAAGAAAGACGCTCTATGTGTCTACAGGGACACTCTAAGGGCAGGTATCAGACTCCCCTTTCATCCTTTTATCCCTGTTCTGCTAGCTGATGTGGGCATCAGTCCTTTCCAACTCCCTCCAAACTCTTGAAGGCTAATTCTTTGTTACCTATCGTAATATGCCAAGCACAACGTCCCTACCTCGGTTGCTGTGTTCAGAAAAATCTTTCAGTTCAAGAACATCCCCGACAAGAATCCGGGGTGGGTTTCTTTGAACCAACGCCCCACTGTTCCCCACATAATGAATGGGAAGTCCATCACCGACAATAACTTGGGGTGGAAAAAGGAGTTTTTATACGTCCTTTGGGAGGGCGGCGATTGGGGCACCCTCTTTCGCTCGTCATTTGGGCAATCTGTGGATGGGAGCCCGAATGAAATAGTTTAATCTGAGGAGGAGACCAGGGCCTTCAACCTCCTTACCCAGGATAATGGGACATCCCACTCTTGGGATCTAATCAGGGAGACTGTTCTTGTGGAACGTGGCCTTTCTCTCGTTCCTAAAAAAGGTACGTTTTCTTCCTTTTTTCAGTTGCCTTCGTTTTTCCTACTTTTTTACTTTACTATTTTCTCAATTCACTTTACTTATTCGTTGCAGTTGCTGAGAAGATCGAAGAGGCTACCAAGCCTAAAGACCTAGAAACGACCAGGATGAAGAGAGCCGGGAAGGTCTTCAAGGACCCGCGCCTTGGGGATCACTTCCCAGAGTTCCTTCTCCAGGCAAGGGAAGGAGACGAGGAAGGCCCCAGCCAACCCTTGCTTACAAAACAAAAACCGAGGGCCTTCTTCCAGCCTGCCTGGGGGATTCAGGGGAAGGACTGGCCAAGAAGTGGTCGATTCAGTCTATTACCCCCGTAGACTATCATGACCTTGTCCTTCAATAGGACTTGGAAGCTAACGAGCTTTTCGGAGCTCAGGCCTTGGCGACGGTATGTCTTTTTCTTTTGGTATCTGAAAGGATATCTTCGATATATTATTTATTTTGGTATTTGTACGATTAAACATAAAATTAAAGAACACGTAGATCCTCTCCATTAGGACATGAATTTAATTGATCCAAATCAAAGTCAAACTAGCAAAATCATGTCTTTTAAACAGATAAAAGAGATATTCCATTCTTGCAAAATATCAAAACTATATCTTTATAGAATATATCTCTAAGGTAATATAATCGAAGAAGAAATATCAAGATATGATATTTCTTAGATCTGTGTTGCAACAGGAATATGGCAACAAGCGCGAAAAAAGAATATATCAGAGATATTCTTTAGAAGTCTCGTGCTATATCAAAAACATTTAACTCTTCGCTCCAAAATATATCTCTACATATAATCAAAAGATTTTTTATTTAAAGATTATTAATATTCATGATTGGAATATTAATATCCAGTTCTGCAACTCATCTCTGTATACTCACAGTAATTTTCTCCCGTTTCGTAAAATCAGCAATTCTCGGAGAAAATTATTCAAAAAAAAATACTCAAACACATTTCCTATCACCCAAATATATCTCATATATTAGGAAATATATTTTAAGTATTTATACAAGTCAAAACTTTGGTCAAAAGATCCATCTCCTTTATTTCAAGACCAATGGTATTTTTACTCTGAAGAAAGGCTGACATAACAGTTCCAATTTTAGATAAAATACTTCCACATGCTAGAAAGAATTGAAATTTTGTATGGATCATTTAAATGGTATTTTCTAAGTATGGTAAAAATTTCGTAGGTTTCAGAGAATTTTTGTCGGGCACAAAAATTGAGGCAGTTGGTCCCACAGTTGACCTAGATACCATTGACTAAAGTTGACCAAAACTTGCAGGACATCATTTTATATTATTTAGGTAATTATCATATTTTTTATGATATTTATTTAAGTGTTTTTGGGGTGGTCATAATTAATGGTGCTTAATCCTTAATTAAAGTAATTAAGGAATGATTAAAAGAAAAGGAAAATATATATTTAATATACATCAGCTGAGATTTGAATGAGTACTAGCTTGTGCTTCCTTCCCACTTGCAAAGAAACACAACCTACTTGCCATAACATCAATCCATGTGATACACTCCATCCACCTTCCATTCCTTCTCAAATCTTCACCATTCATTCCACCCAACTTCTCCTATAAATAAACCCCCACCCCAACCCATTTTCAACAAGCTAAAGAGCAACAAAGTTTCTGGGATTTTTTCAAGAAGTGCTTCTCTTCATCTCTTTCAAATTCTATACACACACTTCTTCTCAAAAACCTTCTCTCTCTTCTATATACTTACATATATACAAGGTTTTTGAAACCCAAGCTTAGCTTCACTAAACCAAGCTTTATCCCACCAAGTGAGCTCATCCACTACCACTTCCCGGCCTCCTGAAGGGCTGCCCAAGTTCGACCAAAGTGCCAAAATCCGGCCGAACCTCCGGCGAATTGTTTTGGCGAACTTTTTCGACCGTTTTTCAAAAGTGGTTAGTTTTAGCTTCTAATTTGACTTCTTTGTATTTAAGCTTTGTACTTAACTTCTCTACTTCATCTTAAGCTCTAATACAAGCTCTCTTATAAAGGAAGTTCTCGGGGAGAACTTAGATTCAAACTCGGAAATTGAATAAGTACTTGATCTTCCTAAAAAATCATTCCAACGAGAAGATCTAAAATGAAAAGTACTTTATCTCCAAGGGGGAGATTATATTTGACACAAGTACGAGTTAGCCAATTATTTCTTTCACTTTAATTGGATCTTGGCTAACATTCATTCGTGCTCATAAAATAATTATGAAGTAAAAGTGTACTCCCTTCTATCATCTTTAGTGTTCCGGGGGATTATTACTTGTCTCATATAAACACTTCGTAATTTGTCAAATCTTAAAACGGATTGTACGAGTTAGACAATTACTTAATGCTCTTTAATTGGATCTTGTGTAACTAATAACGTACATATAAAATATTATAAAGTAAAACTGTAATCCCTTCTAACATCTTTAGTGTTCCGGGGGATTTAGCTTGTTCCATATAAACTACTTCGTAATCATCCATTAAAATTAAGGACGAATCAAATCCACGAGTTAGCCAATTAATTTACGCTATTTAATTGGATCTTGGCTAACACATATCGTGTATATAGACAATTACGAGTCATATCATATAAGCCCCTTCTAACATCTTTCAGTGTTCCGTAGGGTTATACTACGATATCTATAAAATACTCATAATTATTCGTCTAAACTTCGAAAGCATAATCTTAAGCCAATTACTTGCACTTATTTAATTGGATCTTGGCTAAGACTCATAAATCTTATAAACGTGCTTGAAGTTAAAAGAGTATACTTTGACCTTATAATCGTCAATATACAAGTATACCTTAAAACCTTAAGTTGATATACTTAAAGGTAAAATTACAACTCTGAGGTTGTAATTAAAGTATTCTTCGATCTAAAAATACTTAATCGAAAGAAGAAGAATACTAAAGAAGTCATAAGCCATAAGTGCTTAATATAAAAAGGGACTTCTCATATTACTCCACAACTTTATTTAATCTATAAAGGAGTAATCATAAATATACTTGACTATCTTGTTTTATTCTAAGTCAAGTATAACTAATTAGTTTTAATATTCTTATTTGGATATTATACTACTTGTGGGCTAGTACAGTAACATACTAGTTCAAAACAAATCTTTACCTACTTGTTTTGTTTCGTGGATTGTCTTGAGGTGATTCTCGTTCTAAGACACAAGTCCTAGACGTACTAACGGGGAGTTAGTAGTCTTCGCACCGTGAAGAAAAGGAAAGACCAAGACCGGATCACTAAGATCCAAGACCGGCAAAAGCTAAGGAAGCCAAGTCCACACAAAGGCTCTACAACAACTTTGAAGAAATAGCGAGGAGTTATTTTCTAAGATAAGTTGTGTAGGTAATACATTTATTTTGAGGTGGTGACCCTTGTGTTACGCACCAAGATAAATACATGTAAAGGGTGTAAAGGCTTCTCCGCCTACTAAAGGAGCGAGTTTATTTTAAGGGAAAATCCCGAGTCCGGGAGAGGAGCTCGGGGACTGGAGTAGGGGTGAGCGAATCTATTAGAGGTTGCGCCATCGCGAACCAGGATAAAATCACCGTGTGGTATTTTCTTTCCTTACACTTTATCTTCCGCACATATAAACTGCATAACAACTCGGTAAAGTTTTAAAAAGGGATAAAATATTTTTAAAATGCCTTAACAATTTTTAAATTGGTAATTAAGCTATTCAACCCCCATTCTAGCTTAAAATAGCCCTCATACGGGACCTTACAATTGGTATCAGAGCAGTGCTTTTTAACGTGTTTGTTAAGTGATTTACAGATTTACAAGCACAACAAAAAGTGATCCGGAATGGCGTATATTAATCCCGTTGGATGTAGTGAAGGTCTATCTAGCTCACGACCTCCTCTATTTGACGGCACCAACTTTGCAACATGGAAAACGAGGTTTCGCATTTATGATAGATCTCAAGGAGTCAAAGTTTGGATGGCTATCGAAGACGGTGTTCGCATTCCTACCAAAACTATCGATGACACCATCGTCGAAAAGAAGGTTAGTGAATACAACTTAGAGGAAGAAGCCACAAAGAATATAGCCGCAATGGCGGAAATGGTTCTCACAAGTGCACTTGCAGAAAAAGAATATAAAAGAGTATATAATTGCAAGTCGGCACAAGAAATGTGGAACAAATTAGTGGTAACTTATGAAGGAACCACTGATATAAAAGATTCTCGGATGGATACATTGATCCAAGAATATGAGAACTTTAAACTCCAAGAAGGAGAAAATATCATCGATATTGAAATAAGATTTACTCGTATAATCGATGAGTTATCTCAACTTGGAAAGAATTATACTCAAAATGAAAAGAATAGAAGAGTGCTCAAATCTCTACCTCCTAGTTGGAAGGTTAAAGTCACTACTATAAAGGAGATGCACAACTTAAATGAGTATAAGATTGATAACCTATTTGGAAATCTTCGTGCTTACGAAGAAGATAATGTTCCAGAAAAGTTTGCTCCAAAGGTGGAGGATAAAAAGAAAAATATGGCTCTAAAGGCCATACTAATTGATGAAGATGAAAACGACGAGGAGTTAAACGAGGAACTCCAAAATCTCGATGAGAGTGAAATTGCTCTACTCACGAGATAAATTCGTCGTGTGCTTCAAAGCAAAGCTCAAAGATACGGAAAAGGCTTCATTAAATCAAATAATCAACAAAGAGTTTTTAACTCTAACGGAAGGCCAAATTATTCTCAAAATTATTCTTCCAATTATAAGAGTAAGTATCCGTCAATGAGCTACAATAAAGGCAAAGGCAATCAAAATATAAATACCTATAGTAATGCCAATGCCTCTACAAACCATCCGGTTTACACTCCTCCAAAACCCAAAGAATCATCTCCGGAGGAAACACAAGATGTGTGTTTCGAGTGTAAACAACCCGGTCATTATAAAAGAGAATGTCCTAAACTTTCAAAGGGACGAAGTTTCGTGGCCGATATTGGTTGGGATCTAAGTAAAGATGAAGAAGCTCCGGAAGCTAGTAAAGAAGTGGTCAATCTATGTTTAATGGCTCTCGAAGATGAAACCACCTCAACGGAAATCTCCTCTTTAAATCAAGATGTAACATCTAACTATGTCTCAATTAAATCTTTATTAGATGAATCTAGTTTATCTCTCGTAGATATGAATAAGCATGATTTAATTAAACTTGTAGTAAGTTATAAAAATAAATATAAAGATGTTGAACAAAGGTTTCATTTGTTATGGTCCGAGAAGATGAAAATTAAGGAAATTCATCATACTCAAAATAATGAATATACTTGGATGTTGGACTCAAAAGTCTAAGATGAGAATGAGATTACATCTCTAAAAGATCAAAACCATCTCATCAAGATTGAGGTAAATAAACTTCAAGAAAACATACTCAATCTTGAAACGGAGAATATATCATTAATTCTCTAAGACGAAGAGATGGAACGTGAAAAGATACAATTGAATGACAATATTTGTAAACTTCACGTTGATCTATTAAACTTAAAGATTATAAATGAATCAAATGTTCAAGATATAGAAACATCTTATAAAAACAATCTTGATAAAGAAAAAGAGCTATTAGAAACCAATGAGCTTAAAAGTGAAGCTCTAAGGTTAAAAGAAGAAAATTATAAACTCATAGCTCAAGTTAAGGATCAAGAAAGAATCCTTAATAACAAGATTGATGCCTTAAAGAAAGAAAATGAAAATCTTGAAAATGTCATTCAAAGATTTACAAAAGGCAATAAGATGTTGGATCAAATGGTGCATACAAAAACCTCATATAATCATGAAGGTTTGGGATATAATAAGAATTCTCCTCCTAAAGGAAATACTCGGAGATTTATATCACCAATAAAGACTTCACCCGAATCACCATCTTATAAATGTTCTTATTGCAATAAAATGGGACATACCATTAAATATTGCAAATTCAAGAATGGTGAAATTAAGGGGAAGCATGTATGGATTCGCAAGGAATCATACAAGAAAGATGATAAACGTGTGCCTCACAAAAATATGGAATATAAGAATCCAAGGCAACAATGGTCTCATCAACCAACTATGTTTCAAAATAGAAACACACAATATCATGTAAATGGTAATGCATTTAGAAGGCAACAACCTCTTAGTAGAAATGCTTATGCTAATTACCATGCTAATAATAGATATAATGTTTATCATGCTCCATCAAGATTTAATGATAGCTCTAGATATTATCTACCTCAAACTAGGCCTTATGTATCTAGAAATATTTACATGCCTAATGATAATTATACCATACCTAGCTTCTTTCATAAATCAAATGTTATAAATGATTTACTAACCCCAGGACCCTCAAGACAAAGGGGTACCTATAAATTTAACTAATCATGTATGTAGGTGTGTCTTGCCGCAAAACAAGACATATGGTACCTTGATAGTGGATGTTCAAGACATATGACCGGTAATAAGTCACTCTTGAACAATATTAAAAAGGTTACCGCGGGCCGCGTAACATTTGGTGATAGTAGTAAAGGAAACATTATCGGCATCGGAGATATCGGAAATGAGAAAGTTAAAATTTCCGACGTTAATTGGTCAACGGGTTAAGGTACAATCTTCTCTCCATAAGTCAACTATGCGACAATGATTACAAGATAATTTTCTACACTACTCATTGTTCTATATTAGATAAACTTGGAAAGTTGGTTCTCACTTGCCCTAGAAATAAAAATGTTTATACATGTGATATGAGCAAGCAAGTAAATGTATGCCTAATCACTATAAATGATGATCCATGGCTATGACATCAAAGATTAGGACATGCCAACATGAAGTTGATTAAGAATATATCAACTAAAGACCATGTCCAAGGTATACCAAAACTAAACTATCATAAAGATCATACTTGTGAAGCTTTCGAAGTTGGTAAACAAATTCGAGCTTCCCACAAAGCAAAGTTTATGGTATCTACCTCGAGACCTCTCGAGTTACTACATATGGATCTTATGGGTCCGGTTCCTATACAAAGTCTCGGAGGTTGCTTATATATGTTGGTAGTTGTGGATGATTATTCACGATTCACATGGACTGAATTTTTCAAAGCCAAAAGTGATGTTTTTGAGTCCCTCTCATCTTTATGTAAAAGGATTCAAAATCAACAAAATAAAACCATAGTCTATATAAGGACTGATCATGGTTAAGAATTTGAGAATTCAAGTTTCACCAACTTTTGTGATGAACATGGCATCACACATGATTTTTCCGCGCCATACACTCCTCAATCCAACGGAGTAGTTGAACGGAAAAATAGAACACTCCAAGAAATGGCTAGCATAATGCTAAATGAATATCGTCGACCTAAATATTTTTGGGCCGAGGCTATGTCAACCGCTTGCCATATTCTTAATCGGGTTTTGCTACGACATATAAAACAAAAGACTCCTTACGACTTATATTTTGGCAAAACTCCGAAACTAAGCTACTTTCGAATATTCGGAAGCAAGTACTTCATATTAAATTCAAAAGAGTACCTTACGAAGTTTGATCCTAAATCAAACGAAGGTATATTGCTTGGATACTAGAACAATAGTAAAGCTTATCGAGTGTTTAACCTCAAATCGCTTGTGGTGGAAGAATCTATGAATGTCGCTTTTGATGAAAGTAAACCACCGGCGAAATATAAAGATCTTGTTGACCAAGAAAATGTTGAACAAGATGATATTGAAAAGGTTATTCGATAATTCAAAAATATGGATCTCGGGACTCCCGTACATAAAAATCCATTAGAATTGGACGAAAAGGAAGATGAAATTCATCAAGCAATTCCCACTATAAAAAGTCATCCATTAGATAACGTACGTGGATACTTAAGGAAGGGAGTTCAAACGCGGTCACAAGTTCAAAACGTTGTGAATCATCTTAGTTTTCTATCTCAAATAGAACCTAAGACCGCAAAAGAGGCTTTATTAGACGAGGATTGGATTTCTGCTATGCAAGATGAATTGATCCAATTTACTCATAGTAAAGTATGGGAACTTGTCCCTAAGCCTCATGATACTTCCATTATTGGCACAAAATGGGTATTTCGAAATAAATTAGACGAAAATGGAACGGTAGTTCGAAATAAAGCAAGGTTAGTTGCACAAGGATATACCCAAATGGAAGGTATAGACTTTGATGAAACATATGCACCTGTAGCAAGAATTGAATCAATTCGAATGCTATTGGCTTATGCTTGTCATAAAAATTTCAAAGTCTATCAAATGGATGTGAAATCTGCATTCTTAAACGGGATTTTGGAAGAGGAAGTATATGTGAAACAACCTCCTGGGTTTGAAGATGCAACACATCCCGATTATGTCTATAAACTATATAAAGCTCTATATGGTTTAAAACAAGCCCCAAGAGCATGGTATGAAAGGTTGAGCAAGTTCCTACTAGACAATAAATTTAAGATGGGAACGGCCGATAAAACCTTATTTACGAGGCAATAAAAAGATGATATATTGCTCGTACAAATATACATAGATGACATCATTTTTGGGTCAACAAATGATGCACTATGTAAAGAATTCTCTGAAAACATGAGTAAAGAATTCGAGATGAGTATGATGGGAGAATTAAACTTCTTTTTGGGATTGCAAATAAGGCAATCTGATGAAGGCATCCATATCTCTCAATCCAAGTATTGTAAAGAGATGTTAAAAAAGTTCAAAATGGATAGTGCCAAACCCATTTCTACTCCTATGTCTACATCCGATAAATTAACGGAAGATCCAAAGGGAATTCCCGTAGACACAAAGAAATATCGAGGAATGATTGGTAGCTTGCTCTATATAACTGCAAGTCATCCCGATATTCAATATAGTGTTTGTAAGTGTGCTAGGTTTCAAGTAGCACCTAAAGAATCTTATTTATCCGCGGTAAAAAGGATATTGAGATATCTTAAAGGAACCACTGATGTTGGTTTTTGGTATCCAAAAGGAATACCATTTGACTTAGTATGTTTTTCTGATTCGGACTATGCCGGGCATTTAGTCGACAGGAAAAGTACTAGTCGTACTTGTCAGTTTCTCGATGGATGTTTAGTTTCGTGGTTTTCGAAGAAACAAAATTCCGTATCCATCTCAACAACCGAGGCTGAGTATATAGCAGTTACAAAGTGTTGTGCTCAAATACTGTGGATGAAGCAAACACTAGCTAACTATGCTATAAAATTTGATGTGATCTCAATCTTATGCGATAATACGAGTGCTATTGATCTTAGCAAGAATCCGGTATTACATTCTAGATCTAAACATATAGATGTGAGACATCATTTTTTACGTGATCATGTCAATAAAGGCGATATAAAAATGACTCATATTGATACTGAGATCAATCTCGCTGACATATTCACAAAACCATTAAATTCCGAAAGATTCACTAAACTCCGCTTGGATTTAGGAATGTTGGAATTTATGAAATAATGGTTTATATAAAGAACAGTTGAGAATCATAAAGAAATCTCAACGATAAGGATATTCTCCCGATTAAGTTATTAAGTTTATCTGAAACTCAGATTTGTCAATAAAGAAATTTATTGATCGGGTTAAGATAACTTAAATAGCCCAGATTAACCGGGAAAATAAAATTATTCAAGTGAATATTTATTATTCCATGAGATTTATAAATATTTAGAAATCCTTCTTATACAAACTGATAATTATGTTTCAATTAATTATATATATATATATATATATATATCTATATATATCTGTTTTGGTCTTAAATATATATTCTAATTGTTTCTAAATACATGTTATTTAAAGTATATATATATCTTTAATATTTATATATTTAAATATATCAAAATTTTTAAGGATAAATATAATCCAGATATATTTATAATTATTTTTTAGTTTTTCTTATTATCCAGCCCAAATCAAAAAAATTATTATCCGGCTTAAAAAGCTTCTATATCCAAGCCCATATATTTTAAATATAGAAACTATTTATCAAATCCAACCCAGTTTTTTTTGGCCCAATTTTATTAAGCCCAATGGCTGATTACATCTTTTAATCCCAGCCATCCATACCTTACCCTAATAAATCCGGGTCGTTCATTTCCTAATATATAAAAATGTACACTGTTGGTACAGTGCACGCTCTACTCTATCGATTAACCCTAATCTCTCTCGCCTCTTCTCTCCGTCTCTCTTCTAAAGAACCCTAATTCGTCTTCTTCATTTCTATCTTCAATTCTTGATGAAATTCATCAGATACTATGTCTATATTGCAATAATTGTAGTTAATAATATATGATTAATAAATCGTGGTTGGGTTGGTGAAATCAAATCGATTTCCGATGATAAAAATCGACAATTTATACTTAAATCGAACGAGAATCATCAAATCGGACAGTTTATATATATATATATACACTTAATTATCTTTGATTTGAATAATTGATTTAGCAAAAACTGACTCGATTTCAAGTTATATGATAGGAGAAGACGGGAAAATGCTAATTTCTCTGGGAAAAGGAAGACTCTATGATTGCATGCGACGGAGAAGACTAAATCGGAGGTTGACTCAGTCGCGAGTAAGACCTACGAGTCAGGCCAGACTCTAGGCTCAGGTTTGAAATATTTGTTTATTTCAGTCATATTGGTTTTGGTAAAGATGTGGTTTAATTTCAGTTTGTGTGTGATCAAATTGAAAAGAGCAGAGTTCGGATTATTGATGAAATTGTTATCATTTGAGAAATTATCTGATTGGATTTGTATTATCTGGTGGAATTGGTGCTATCTGTTGATTTTGTAATTATTGGTTGAAATTCGGATTATCTGTTGGATTTACATTATTTGGTGGAATTAGTGTTATCTGTTGTTTTTGTGATTTTCTGTTAGATTTCAGATTATCTGTTCAAACCATGTTTATCTGATGAATTGGTAATCATTTGTTTGAAATAAAGTTGAGTCAAGAAAATAGGGTGATTAATCTGGAATGTATGATTGTTTAAAATGATCACTGTTAAGGGCAATTTGGTTAAGCTTACCCGGACTATAAAATATAAGTGTAAATTATGAGCTGGATAGTTGAAAGTATACTTAACATGCTTGGTTATATTGCTGGTTTGAATTAAAATCTCAGAGAAATTGTTTAAAAATCAGGTCTCAAAATTTGCTTGGTTAATGATGGATTCTTGGTACAAGTTTGACTGATTGTTGATATACTTGAACTAAGTAAGTCGGTGTTCCGATTGTATTGAATTGCTAGTTCCTTGATGATTCTGTGTAATATTTGAATCCCTATTTTTAAAATAAACCTACCAAGGTGTACTAAAGAATGTTGGTAATTTGGTTGAAAATGATAATTACATATATTTATGTCCTGAGTGCCTGTTAATCTCTGTAGAACTATTGAAATATTTAAATGCTAGTGATCTATGTACTATTAACAGGATGTTATTTGTCTCCTTTTCACAACTTATACACATTAGTTTTCAAAGAATTTTTTTTAAAAAAGGAATCTGTCTTGGATTAATAAGTATTAGTTGTGTTTTAAAGCCTTCTGCTAACACCTAATTATCTTGGTTTCTTGGAATACTTACCTGCTAAACTTTTTGTAATCTTACTGATTAGTATTATTTCATTTATGAGTGATTTAAGACTGTTGAAATGTTTAAATGTGTGATCAACTAAATATGCAAGTTGTCCTGATTATACAATAAATCTGGATAAGAAATGTCTCCAGCCCCTAGTTGCCTATCTGATAGAATGTACTTAGTCTATGCATGATAATCTGTGGACTATTAGTGCAACACTGTTTACTAGTCTGTGTTTATTTATACTTAAGCATTTACAAAAAATCAGATAAGGTATTGTGTACATTGAGTTGTGTAATATAAACTAATACACTCACACACCAGCCCTCACAGTAAGACCTGGCAGGGGAGCCTTGAGCATCCCTGTATCTGGATCACTGCTGTGATTAATGGCCACTTAGAAAATTAAGGTGACATTTTAATTTAACTTACTGCATTTAAAGTGCTATATCTAATATAAATGATCTGAGTATTGTATTTCCTTGAATGCTTGATGAATTAAATGAACACTGATTATGTATGCCCTGTTATGTGTTTAATATGGATGACATTCCTTTGGTTGCATCTCATTAATAACATAGTTCTTGAGAAATAAATGTAACAGATTTTATTTGCATTAAAAATTAGTTCTTCTTTCAAACTCACTTCACACACAGCTCATCCTTAAATGCTTCTGCACTAAAAGTACAGTTCCGGTGTAATAGAGTAAGCTAGGATATCAACTTTATGTCACACAGTTTCCAAAATTTGTACTTATGTACTGTGTTATTTTCTAAAGTAGACACAAAGACAAAGAATTAATACAATTCTTTATTCTCTGCTGTAAAAGTTTATGAATCTGTGTTAATATGCTGCATTACATCATTCTCTCATATGCATCATCCTAGTATCTACTTGGAGTTTTGTATAACACAGCCATGAATGCATTAAATGTGTTTCACTGTTCATGAACAGTAATTTTTTTAAAAAAAAATCTTAAATTTTAAAATCTTTTCTCTTTGCATCTGTGTTAAATGGTTATATATACATGCATATCCTATGTGTTGCATTCACACACACACACTAGTTGCATAAATTCCACTTCACTTGCAACATGAACCCAAATGCTAACCCTTTTCACCCTAAACTAAGACCACTGATTGAAAACCCATATCTTCTTGAAGATATGGAGAAAAATCAGTTTCATCACCATAAGACCTCTGCCTTCAAACCTATTCCAACCTCACTACCCAAACACCATCAAAAAAGACACCTCCCTCCAAGACAATACATAAGGGATATAAAAACCATACCATCCCTTTCTATCAAAGCAGAAAATATCAAAACCCTAAATCCCCTAACCCTAGACCTCCTAAACCCTTGCAAGCCAAAGTATACACCAGAAAAGCTGACCTAAGACAAAACACAAACACCTCTATGAACACACCAAAGCCTCCTCCACCAAAACTGTCAAACCCTTCAAACACCAAAAAGTTTCTTGAACTTATCAAAAATGTCCAACCTGGTACTTGTGTTGATGTGAAGGGTGAAGTGGAATTCTTAATTAGAAGGGCTAGGTGGGATGGTCTCATGTATAATATAGGTAAACACTATTGCACACACCTCATGGGAGAATTCTATTGTAATATGAATGTCATAAAAGGGGTAGATGGTATATTGCATTTCACTACATCAATCAACAAAAAGGTCATTTGTGTTGATAACAAAAGCATTAATAGGGCACTGTATTTACCTTTGCATCTGTGTGAGTTGCCTTGTGAGGACATCTTCTCTCTGTTTGTTTTTAACAAATCTGAATTTGAACTAATGCTTGGCACTTTTTGTAAATCTGACATTCCTGATGGTTTATGTGATATTAACTATGGTATTCATTTCGAACACTTCACTGGCACTTTTCAGCATATTGCTCTAATCATTAGGGCAAATGTTATGCCAAAACCAAATCAAAGTAAGTACTTTGATTTCTTTGATATGAAACCCATGTACCTTTTATGCACAAACAAAATCCACTTCAGCATATCTTATGTTATTCTTCTAAATATGATCAATGCCCATCTTGTAGATTATATGCCTTATGGTATGCTAATCTCATCTTTCTTTGCACTTTGCAACATTAACACGCCTGAAGCATTTTCTAATCTTGCTGATTCTCAAATCACTAATGAACACATAAGGCCACAAGTGCCCCTGATGCACTGTGAGCCTCAAGAGGGAACTCCCATAGTTATTCCTTAATTCATTATAGAGGAAGATGTGTTTCTGTCTAAGTTTGAGTCTGTTAAAACCATGTTTCATGAACTAAAACTTGAACTTAAGAGGGTTAAGGAAGAGAATAAGGAGATTAAAGAGAAAGTAGGAGCACTAGAGAGTCTCACTACCTCTTGCAAACATAGAATTGCATATTTAGAGCATTTGGCTGTATCTACTCTAGGAACTCCTTGCATGAATGATCATGATATTGTCTCTTCTTTTCAAGTCCCTATGCATGAAAACACTGCTATGATTCATGAGTTAGAAGAAGTTAATGTGGGTGCTAAGGGTCAACTGATTGATAATTTGCCTGATTTGGTTCATATCTGTGATGCTGATGGCAATGTGATTGGTTAAGTTTGCTTGAGTCTGCTGTTTGGTAAAGTCTTCTATGTGATGTTGTACTGGTACTTGCTGTTATGTACCTATTTTTCTACTTTCTGATGTAGTTGTAATTTGTAAGGATTTTGTGTTGGGGTATGTAATATTTACACATTGTGATCTTTGAATTCCAGAAGTGTATGCATTTCTTTGGTTTGTAATGACTTAAAAACAGGTTCAGGATTTTGTTCTAAATAATCAGTGAACCACACTGATTATTGAGAACACTTTTGATAATATATCATGGCTTGTTTGTTGCAAATCTGTCTTTATCTATCTTATGCAGGAAATTGTAAGCATTGTCCTGTGTCTCTATTCTAAATTTGGACTATATTATTAAAATAAGGGTCAATAATGCTTATCAGATTCAGTCTAGTTGTCCTCCGCCTAGTCCAGTCTCTTGTGACAATTAGTAACTTCTGAGTTATATTTTAAAAAAAATTATATTTATAATATCAGAAATCAAATTATATGGTTTTAACTATTCTGCAGGATGTTCATCATTAATAAACTTAAACTGATTTGATGCATGTACTATGAACAGACACTTTATATAATGTATAGGTACTCTGTCTTGGACATCCTACTGTGCACTGTTATGAATAACAGATTACCTCAGGGTAGTCGCTGTTTTGTATCTAATTGACATGCAGAAATAGTCACATGTCCCATAATGGACTCAAGAAGAAAAGAATGGCTACATTGAGCTTTGTGCATCCAATAAAAGTCTCACCAAGGTTGCAAGGCACCACTTGAATTTCCCAGCAAACAGTCAGAATCCATGAGGTAAAAACAGGTATATACTTTCCACAGCTCCTCATTTTACTTCACAGACACACACTAGGGTGTTGTATTATGTTCCAGTCTCAAACCAATCCAACTGCATCCTTTGTGGTAATTGGCTTTGTAAAATTGTTAGTAATATGGATTTATATGTATTATTTTTTGGTTATTTTAGAAATGTGATTCTTCCCTAGAATATATTAGATCTCCAAACTATGTAATCTGTTACTCAGACCTATATTAGATAGTTTGTATTATTGTTAGAATTTGTAAACTTACAATTTAGGCAGAATTGTCTAAAGGACAAAATAGTGTGTATTAGTGTTAGACTTTGTACCAAGAATACGGTTTGTATTAGTACAATTATTATACCTTGTGGTTCCTGAATTATGTTCTCCAGAATGTATAACATTTAGACTGTTGTTTTTACTAAACAAGATATACTCCAGATTGCAAAAGAATAAAAATGGCTTAGTACAAGTTGTCTAAAAATGATGAACTTGCTACAATCTTAACTGACCTTTAAATATAAGTGGCTAAATTCACACCTTCTATAAAAACTGTTCTAAACTACATCTTTGGTAATCAATTTGGAAAGGGGTATTAACATTTACTTCATATCTTTTAAATTCAAATCATGCATTCTTAAAAACAGTTCTTCTATTTTTGATTTACGAAAACTATATTAACCGGTTTCCTCAATATATGCAAAGATTACAAATACCATGCATACAATGTAGAATTCATCTTTATATGCTCAAACTGCATGCACTTGACTAGATCTGTGATCACATTGCCATGTTTACCTAGTCAATTCTGTTAAATAAAACTCTTCCTCATAAATATATATACACTCTTTTTGGCATATACCAAACAAAAGGGGAAGAGAATTTGTGATCCATTTCAACAAATATACTTGCTATCTTTTTGAAATATAATGATCTATCTGTGTTCTATTATTGCATGATACATCTAACAAAGTATTTTACAGGATCTCAAGAAAGAGATTTAATATCTAAGTAAATAAATGCTTTATGTGCAAAATATTTTTCAAAAATTCATGCATACACCAAGGGGAAGCACACACTGATAATTTTATGTTTGTTTGGAAAATACCAAAAAGGGGAAGATTGAAAGGATATCTTCGATATATTATTTATTTTGGTATTTGTACGATTAAACATAAAATTAAAGAATACGTAGATCCTCTCCATTATGACATGAATTTAATTGATCCAAATCAAAGTCAAACTAGCAAAATCATGTCTTTTAAACAAATAAAAGAGATATTCCATTCTTGCAAAATATCAAAACTATATCTTTATGGAATATATCTCTAAGGTAATATGATCGAAGAAGAAACATCAAGATATGATATTTCTTAGATCTGTGTTGCAACAGGAATATGGCAACAAGCTCGAATAAAGAATATATCAGTGATATTCTTTAGAAGTCTCATGCTATATCAAAAACATTTAACTCTTCACTCCAAAATATATCTCTACATATAATAAAAATAGTTTTTATTCAAATATTATTAATATTCATGATTGGAATATTAATATCCAGTTCTGCAACTCATTTCTGTATACTCACAGTAATTTTCTCCCGTTTTGTAAAATCAGCAATTCTCGGAGAAAATTATTCAAAACAAAATACTCAAACACATTTCCTATCACCCAAATATATCTCATATATTAGGAAATATATTTTAAGTATTTATACAAGTCAAAACTTTGGTCAAAAGATCCATCTCCTTTATTTCAAGACCAATGGTATTTTTACTCGGAAGAAAGGCTGACAGAACAGTTCCAATTTAGATAAAATACTTCCACATTCTAGAATGACTTGAAATTTGGTATGGATCATTTAAATGGTATTTTATAAGTATGGTAAAAATTTCGTAGCTTTCAGAGAATTTTTGTCCGAGCACAAAAATCGAGGCAGTTGGTCCCACAGTTGACCAAGTTTGACCTAGCTACCATTGCTAAAGTTGACCAAAACTTGCAGGACATCATTTTATATTATTTAGGTAATTATCATATTTTTTATGATATTTATTTAAGTGTTTTTAGGTTGGTCATAATTAATGGTGCTTAATCCTTAATTAAAGTAATTAAGGAATGATTAAAAGAAAAGAAAAATATATATTTGATATATATATATATATATATATCAGCTGAGATTTGAATGAGTACTAGCTTGTGCTTCCTTCCCACTTGCAAAGAAACACAACCTACTTGCCATGTCATCAATCTATGTGATACACTCCATCCACCATCCATTCCTTCTCAAATCTTCACCATTCATTCCACCCAACTTCTCCTATAAATAAACCCCCACCCCAACCCATTTTCAACAAGCTAAAGAGCCACAAAGTTGCTGGGATTTTTTCAAGAAGTGCTTCTTTTCATCTCTTTCAAATTCTATACACACACTTCTTCTCAAAAACCTTCTCTCTCTTCTATATAGTTACATATATACAAGGTTTTTGAAACCCAAGCTTAGCTTCACCTAACCAAGCTTTATCCCACCAAGTGAGCTCATCCACTACCACTTCCCGGCCTCCCGAAGGGCTGCCCAAGTTCGACCAAAGTTCCAAAATCCGGCCGAATATTTCCGGCGAACTTTTCCGACCGTTTTTCAAAAGTGGTTAGTTTTAGCTTCTTATTTGAGTTCTTTGTATTTAAGCTTTGTACTTAACTTCTCTACTTCATCTTAAGCTCTAATACAAGCTCTCTTATAAAGGAAGTTCTCAGTGAGAACTTAGATTCGAACTAGGAATTCGAATAAGTACCTGATCTTCGTAAAAAATCATTCCAACGAGAAGATCTAAAAAGAAAAGTACTTTATCTCCAAGGGGGAGATTATATTTGACACAAGTATGAGTTAGCCAATTATTTCTTGCACTTTAATTAGATCTTGGCTAACATTCATTCGTGCTCATAAAATAATTACGAAGTAAAAGTGTAATCCCTTCTATCATCTTTAGTGTTCCGGGGGATTATTACTTGTCTCATATAAACACTTCATAATTTGTCAAATCTTAAAACAGATCGTACGAGTTAGACAATTACCTAATACTCTTTAATTAGATCTTGTCTAACTAATAACGTACATATAAAATATTACGAAGTAAATGTGTAATCCATTCTAACATCTTTATTGTTCCGGGGGATTATAGCTTGTTCCATATAAACTACTTCGTAATCATCCGTTAAAATTAAGGACGAATCAAATCCACGAGTTAGCCAATTAATTTATGTTATTTAATTGGATCTTGGCTAACACATATCGTGTATATAAACAATTACAAGTCATATCGTATAAGCCCCTTCTAACATCTTTCAGTGTTCCGCGGGGTTATACTACGATATCTATAAAATACTCGTAATTATTCGTCCAAACTTCGAAAGCACAATCTTAAGCCAATTACTTGCACTTATTTAATTGGATCTTGGCTAAGACTCATAAATCTTATAAACGTGCTTGAAGTTAAAAGAGTATACTTTGACCTTATAATCGTCAATATACAAGTATACCTTAAAACCTTAAGTTGATATACTTAAAGGTAAAATTACAACTCCGAGGTTGTAATTAAAGTATTCTTCGATCTATAAATACTTAATCGAAAGAAGAAGAATACTAAAGAAGTCATAAGCCGTAAGTGCTTAATATAAAAAGGGATTTCTCATATTACTCCACAACTTTATTTAATCTATAAAGGAGGAATCATAAATATACTTGACTATCTTGTTTTATTCTAAGCCAAGTATAACTAATTAGTTTTAATATTCTTATTTGGATATTATACTACTTGTGGGCTAGTACAGTAACATACTAGTTCAAAACAAATCTTTTCCTACTTGTTTTGTTTCGTGGATTGTCTTGCTAGTTTTGTAGTGAGGTGAAGTGACGTGATGTGATTCTCGTTCTAAGACCCAAGTCCTAGACGTACTAACGGGGAGTTAGTAGTCTTCGCACCGTGAAGAAGCGGAAAGACCCAAGACCGGATCACTAAGATCCAAGACCGACGGAAGCTAAGGAAGCCAAGTCCACACAAAGGCTCTATAACAACTTTGAAGAAATAGCGATGAGTTATTGTCTAAGATAAGTTGTGTAGGTAATACATTTATTTTGAGGTGGTGACCCTTGTGTTACGCACCAAGATAGACACTTGTAAAGGGTGTAAAGGCTTCTCCACCTACTAAAGGAGTGAGTTTATTATAAGGGAAAATCCCGAGTCCGGGAGAGGAGCTCAGGGACTGGAGTAGGGGTGAGCGAATCTATTAGAGGTTACGCCATCGCGAACCAGGATAAAATCACCGTGTGGTATTTTCTTTCCTTGCACTTTATGTTCCGCACATATAAACTGCAAAACAACTCGGTAAAGTTTTAAAAAGGGATAAAATATTTTTAAGACGCCTTAACAATTTTTAAATTGGTAATTAAGCTATTCAACCCCCCTTCTAGCTTAAAATAGCCCTCATACGGGACCTTACAGTATCCATAGTTTTTCATCGTACTTTTTCTCATTTCTCACTTTTCCTTTGTCTCTTGTAAGCGAACATCCACTTTCAAGGGGCAATTCACCAAGCCAAGGCTTGGAAAGTTGGTCTAGAGGACACAAACAAGAAGCTTGAATCGTGACTCTACAGGTAGTCTTATAGGCCCATAGTATTGGGAGTATTCCATCCATCCAATTATTCCTTGACTTCTCGATCCTCTTCTTTAGTCCATCCTGGATTATCCCATTCGCTACTTCCGCTTGCCCATTGGCTTGCGGGTGAGCCACAGAGGTGATGTAACGCCCCCAAATCCGGGGTCAAGGGATTTGGTCGTCACTATGAAACCTCAATCCAAATCAACCTGTTTAATCAATAATTAAATGCCAATGGAAGATATTTATCATAAATGACTCCAAACTAATCCAAGATCTTTTAAGGTTACAGTTCTAGAAACAAGATATCCAAATTCCACCAACAAAGCTAAACCCCTAGTATAACTTCGAAAAGAAGTATACTAGGCCCAAAAATAACACAATTATAATATAATAAAATAAAAACAACTTTACACAATAAAATTTACACTAGCCCACAAACCCTGGATCAACCACCTTCCAAGAGCTTCTTCTTTGCTTCCTCGAATTACGCAGCTAAATAGCGAAACTAATCCTCACTGGAGGTTAAATTTGAAAACAGGCAAGTATGAGCGAAAGAAATGCTCAGCAAGTATCATTAAAGTAAAAGCAATTTCTGAAATATTTTGAAGAGCGAAATACGAAATCATTTAGAGGATATACTTCAACAACTTAAAAATCAATTTGATTTGCATTGCTATAAATCACATAGGAAATAATGACATTTTTGTAAGAGCTTCAGTATTGCGTGTTTTCAAAATAGCTTCTGGTAACACTTTCATATCTAAGCAACGAATGCATCAACTATCCATAAAACAACGTTCAAGAAATTCCTAACCATTCAGTATCCATCATTATCGACTAAGTTTCCATAGACTTAGCCTGCTAAACCAGCCTGATAAGGACGGGTTGAATAATTAAGAAGATCCCAATTCATTCAAGATTCTAATTATCACTGAGCAACTAATGCTACAGCAACAATCTGAACTTCGAATTCATTTATAAACATTGTAATTTCCCGAAACTTAATGCTAAGAAAGAATAGCATTAATCCATAATCATAAAATTTTCGAGAGAGAATGCCGTTAATGGCGATCAACAACAAATTAGACTGGACACTAGTTCGCATCTATATTCTGCTGATCAGTCAGAATATAATGCAGATCTATATCTCAATATATAGATCCGGTCGGATATCCAGGCACTACGGCCCATCTCGAGGCACCATTCATCCCGGTCCTCAGGATTAAGACACACTTAATCCCCAAAACATCATCATTATCCAGCCCATGGAGTATTTTGATGTCAAATCATTTGAATTCAAAACATCCCAATTCAGGGTTCAAAAATAATCTGAAAGAATGGGTATTTGCTCATGAGAGCAATCAAATTACAGGAACAAGAATAAACGAATATGCATAATCAGAGTAATTGCAGCGAAATGTAAAACATTTAACTATTCTGAACTTAGAATAGGAACGAAGAAATAATTACATTATTTTAAAAGGAAAATTAGGAATACTTGCAGTATTTAAAAGAAAAATCAAGAATACTTGCAGTATTTTAAAAGAAAGTCAGGAATACTTGCAAAACCAAATCATTTTCCTCAAAATCCAAAACATTTGTAAATCCAGTAATTAAATAAGTAACAACACTTGCATATTCTGAATATAGAATAGCAGATGAGCATTTGCATAAACAGAATTATTTAATTCAGTGATATGTAAAACATTTATCTATTACGAACTGAGAATAGGGAAAGCAATACTCGCATGATAAGATTCAAAGTAAATATCACTTGAACAATAAGTGATGATAGGGATACTTACATAATATGATTTGAAATAAACATCACTTGAACGATAAGTGAAGTCAGGGGTACTTGCCTTTGGGTTTTTAGCAGTTAGTCACACTCGCAAAACCGCATCTATTCTGACATTCTGTCTCAAAATATCACCGTCTTTATTTTCAACATTTTACTGATATGCTGCTCCTGCGATTGCTAGAAGCCAGATACCCAATACCATTCCATCTCATTCTTTATCCAACGTCTTGTCCTGATCAACTCGAACGATCCGCATCTATAAGTAAAATATAGAATTTTAATCACCCAAACGATAATCACTCAACGAACTGCGTGTCAAAAGAATATCGTCTACCCATACGATAGCCACACATAAAGAAGATAGTCAAACACAAGACTCTTGACCCACGTACACACATAATTCACATAGCACATAAGCACATAACTCATGTATCACATTATTCATATAACACAGGACTCGTCTCGCCAAAACATTCGACTAGGTACGTTTTAAACTGAAATTGGGTCAAAAATATGTTTTATCGATCAAAAATTGACTCAGAATGACTTGTAAAATAAGCGACCTTTCAAAAAAAAAGAATTTGGGTCTCGAAAGTATTTTTAATGAAAGCGGAATATTTTTCTGAGTCTGTACGCGTTCGTTTCATATTAAACAGACGAACAGTTTATTTTCTACGAATAAAATAAGAATAAATCATTTAATAATATTTATCGAGGTTTAAAATATTATTAAAGCTCGAAACTATTTTTCGGAAATTTTAAATCATAAGAAATAATTAACTCTAATTAAATAATCAATTAAAATTCATTAACTAAATAATTTGGATTTATTTTCGAATAATAATAAAAATAATAATCTTCAGAACTAAAAATAATAATCTTTTCTTGGAAATCGGACAACACCTCCTCTATTTCTCGGACTGCCAGTCGATATCATATCGACACAACCAACAACAATCAACACAATAATTTATATTTACGCGTATAAACATCCCAGAAATGAATAACCCGGTCAAAAATGACTTCTACAACCACTTCTAAAAATTACGAAATAAATATATAAACACTAACATGCTATAATACACCCATAATATAAAAGCAGAATCTCAGAATCCTTACCCAAAATAAATTATGGTCACCCCGAGGAGGATATCTGATGTCCGGAAAATATCTCCAGAAAAATCCGAAATTAATAGCCATAGACATATACACGTTGAGATGCCATGTGGAGTAATCACTGTCTCCAAACCCTTTTTCTATGCCCCGAAAATAAATTAAAACGGAGAATATATCGGAAATATGCCCCGCAAATTATCTCCTCAAAACCTTGAAATATATATACCTATGCGTAGGTATCGAAGCGCTGATCGTTTATATATATAACAATTGAAATTTGGATATACGGTTGAGAAAATATGAATTTTTGAAAATTAAAAGTATATAAATATACGATAGAGAGGAGAGATAGAGAGAAGAGGGAGTAGTCTGTTAAACAGATAAAAGGAAATGGGGGAGGGGTATACTCGGGGGGTGGGTGGCAGGTTTTTGTTTACACATTTTTTTTTCTTTTAACAACCACGCGTGGCAGGCAAGCTAAATAGCTGCCACGCATCCTTTCTGTAATTACAAGCCTAATTTTGTCCCAAAATTTAGAATTTAACGAGCAGACTTACGGGTAGAATTAAACCAAAAATTACCAAATAAGTTTTAAAATTCTCGGAATAATTAAAAACTAATAAAATAAAATTTTCATAATTTTAAAAATATTTTTGAATCGCGCAACGTACCCGCATTTTACGATTTAAGGAACTGAGCTGTACTTGAAACAAATTCAGAAAATCACGAAAATAGTCTTAAAATGTTACAAATATCCCGAAGTTTATAAAAACATAAATTTTATAATTTTAAAATAATTTTTGAAACGCAATTTATACCCGCTTTTAGCAATTAAATGATTCAACGCGCGGGTAAAATTAATCCTAAAAATTCCCGAAATAATTTTAAAATTATCTGAATATTCCAAACTTAAATAAATATGAGTTTCATAATTTTTGATGAATTTTGGAATTAAATACGGATTTTACAAATAAATGAAATCAGAAAATCATACAGGGCTAAATAATTGATGAAATATTGATTTCTAAATTTTATAAAATCCCAAAAATAATTGTTGTAATTATAAAGTCATAAAAATAATTTTAAAGATAATTTAAATATTTATGAAATTAAATTTTCAATAAAATCACTTTTAAAGACAAAAACAAAACGATACGACTCAGTAATTAATAATACAAATAATCCTCAATCACAACTGAGTCCCACACAATTAATATTACATACAACACATAGCAGACATAATATCCATCCAATCCCTAATATTACTAAACAAACTCAATTTACCGATATCAATAAAATCGGTTTTCAAATAACTTTTGAAAATAATATATTTAAGTAAATATTTTTAGAAATTACCAAGGATCGATATAACACTTAACAATTAGCACATTACCATTTAATAACACAAACTCGTCAAATAGGAATAAAATATCCACCATTTTATTCCTTCTAAATCAGAAAATCACATAAACATATTCAAATATTAATAATAATAATTCTGAAAATACGGGATATTACAGGTGAATCGTAATTCAATTTCATTCTCGTCACAATACTTCTTGAATTCCTTATTGTTAAATTGTGTTCTATTGTCAGTGACCAGGATGCGGGGAATTTCATACCGGCACATGATATTTTCCCACAGGAATTGTGCAACCTACTTAGTTGTGATTTTGGCCAAGGGTTTGGCTTCAATCCACTTAGTAAAATAATCAATGGCTACAATCAGGACTTCCGTTGTACCATGGCCATGGGGAAAGGCCCAAGTATATCCATTCCCCACATTGCAAAGGAGATAGGTGAGTTGATGGAGGTCAGCATCTTTGGGGGTTTTTTAATGACAGGTGCATGCTTCTGACAGTGGTCACACTTCTTCACATACTTTTTGGCATCAGCCATCATTTCTGGCCAATAGAAGCCTAAACGAGTTACCTTATGAGCTAGTGCTCTGCCCCCCAAGTGTTGTCCACAGATACCGTCATGTACTTCTTCAAGAGCCAAGCGTGCCTCATCGGGCCTGAGACATCTTAAGTAAGAAACCACATAAGATCTTTTATAAAAAATCCCATCTATCAGGGAGTACCTTAATGCTCGAACAACCAACTTCCGTGCTTCATTAGCATCATTAGGCAACCAACCGGTTTGAATATGAGTCTTAATGGGATCTATCCATGACGTCCTCAGACCTATAGGAGCTACAAGCTTAACATCTATGCTCCGTATCTTCAGAACACGGAAGTATACACTTTCTGAACTTTCCTCTATCTCGGATGAAGCAAACTTTGTTAAGGCATCTGCCTTAGCATTTTCCTCCCTTGGAATGTGCTCAACATGGCATTCATCGAATTGGGTCATTACAGCCCTTAATAGGCGGACATATTTAGCCATCATATCATCCCTTGCCTCAAACTCTCCCTTAACTTGGGATATAACCAACTTCGAGTCTCCACATACCTTCAAGTTCTTGACTCTCAGTGTCCCTGCTAGGCCGAGGCCAGCTATCAGAGCTTCATATTCTGCCTCATTGTTTGTGGTCGGAAAGTCTAACTTCATGGCATACTCAATCAAGAACCCATCAGGGCTTTACAAAACCAAACCTGCTCCACTTGAATTTGTTTTTGATGCTCCATCAAAATAGAGCACCCAATATTCTTTCTCCTTATCATCCTGTTCTTTGTCCCCCTTATCAACTTCCTTGTCTTGAGGTATGGTATCTTCCTGCCCCCCCGACTTCTTGGTTGGGTATGGTACATTCCACTACGAAGTCAGCTAACGCCTGGGTTTTTATTGCCGTTCGTGGTTTATACTTGATGTCAAATTCTCCCAGCTCTATTGCCCACTTGATCAACCTCCTACTAGCCTTGGGACTGTGAATGATATTTCTCAGTGGTTGATTTGTTAGCACCTCAATTTTATGAGCCTGGAAGTAAGGACGCAGCTTTCTCGAAGCCATTACCAAGGCTAAAGCAAACTTCTCAATAGTTGAATAATTTAACTCAGCTCCATGCAGAATTTTACTGACATAGTATACGGGTTTCTGGATTTTCAGTTCCTCCTTAACCAATACAGCACTCAAGGCACTCTCTGAGATGGCCAAATATAAGTATAAAACTACATTCAAAGCCGGCTTGGCCAGCAACGGGGCCTGAGCCATATATTTCTTTAATTTCTTGAATGCCTTCTGGCTTTCCTCACTCCATACAAAATCTTTAACCTTCTTTAAGGACTTGAAGAATGACAAGCACTTGTCCCCCGACTTGGAGATGAATCGTCCCAGCGCAACAACCCTTCCTGTGAGCTTCTGAACATCTTTGATAGTTTTTGGTGGTTTCATGTCCAAGATTGCCTTTATTTTATCAGGATTGGCCTCGATTCCTCTCTTGAAGACCATTAATCCCAAAAAATTTCCAAACCCTACTCTGAAAGCACACTTCATAGGATTTAACATCATCTTATGGTATCTCAGGATCTCAAAAGCTTCCCTCAAATGGGTTATATGGTCAATCTTTACTAGACTCTTGACTAATATATCATCAACATATACTTCCATAGTCTTGCCAATAAGATCCTTAAAAATTTTATTTACCAACCTTTGATAGGTGGCTCCTGCATTCTTGAGACCAAATGCCATAACAAGATAATAATAAACACCAAAGTCAGTGATGAATGATACCTTTGGAATGTCATCCTTGTGCATCTTGATCTGATTGTATCTACTAAATCCATCCATGAAGCTGAGCATCTCATGCCCAGCAGTGGCATCTATCAAAGTATCTATCCTTGGTAATAGGAAACAGTCCTTAGGACATGCATCATTCAGATCAGTGAAGTCCACACATATCCTCCATTTTCTATTGGCCTTCTTCACTATTACAGGGTTTGCTATCCATTCCGGAAATTCTATCTCCTCAATGAAACCAGCCTCTAAGAGCTTCTCCACTTCCTATTTTATAGCTTCTTGCCTCTCTAGAGCAAAGCTTCTTTTCTTTTGCTTCACCATCTTCCGACTCAGATCCACATTCAGCTTGTGAGTAATTAGTTTCGGGTCTATGCCTGGCATATCAGCTGCCGACCATGCAAACACATCACTATTTTCTTGCAAAAATTTCACTAACTTCCCTCTAAGGGGCTCCTCTAGTGTGGCTGCAATGAAAGTAACTTTCTCAGGATCCTCAGGAGCTAAAGGAATTGAAACCAAGTCTTCAGCCGACTTCCCTCTTTTCTAATCATTCTCTCGAATATCCAGATCTTCAATAGGCAGAACCTGCCCCCCCAACTCCATCTGCCTTTAGTGAGGCCACATAGCAAGTTCTAGCCATTTTTTGATCTCCTCTTTCTTCTCCAATCCCATTCCGGGTGGGAAACTTCATAACTGAATGGTAGGAAGAAGGGACTGCCTTGAAGGCATGTATCCCTGTTCTTCCCATGATAGCATTATAAGTTGAACTAGCTTTTACCACCACAAAGTCTAACATCTATGTTGTTTGCCTTGGTTCTTGTCCTATGGTTGTTGTCAACTTGATTATCCCTTCCACGGGGCACTCCACTCCCACAAATCCATATATCGGCATGTCGATTGGGGTCAATTGGGAGTCATTATATCCCATCCTTAAAAAGGTGTCATGGAGCAAGATATCCACTGAAGCACCATTATCCACAAGGACCCTCTTCACCGGGATGTTCCCTATTATCGGGGTTATGACCAGCGGGTCGTCATGGGGAAATTTCACACCCTCCAGATCAGAATCATTGAAAACCTTTGTTACTTCTGTCCTGGCCCTCTTCGGGGCTTCCCCAACAATATGCATAACTTCTCGGGTATACGCTTTCCTGGAGTTCTTGGATAATCCAGCAGCAGATGGTCCTCCAAAAATTGTGTTTATCACAGGCCCTCGGGGTCGCGGTCCTCCAAAGATTGCATTTATCACCGGTCCCCTAGGTTGGGGATTTCGCCCCAGATCATCTTGATCTCTTCTTCGATCATCAAAGTTCTTTCGCACGTTATTGCTCCTATCTCCTCCATCTCCAGTGTACTTATTCAATCTTCCTTTTCTAATGAGGAATTCAATTTCATCTTTCAGTTGTCTACACTCATCAGTGTCATGACCAATATCCTTGTGAAATCTACAATACTTGCTCTTATCTAGCTTGGTAGGATCAACCTTCAAGGGCTTAGGCCAACGAATATCTCGATCTTTCTCGATTTCCATCAAAATTTGGCTCCTTGGAGCATTCAGCTTAGCGTACTCAGTGAATTTTTATCCAGGTCCTCCCCTTTTCGGAGTTGAGTCGTTGCTTTGCTCAGTTCTAGGATACTTGTCCTTAGCGACATACTCTAGATCAGTTTTCCGCTTCTTGCCTCCAACGGGCTTGTTGCTCACTACGGTCTTCCTCATGCTCTCTTCCACCTTGATGTACTTCCCGGCCCTATCTTGGAGCTGCAACATGCTCTTAGGGGGGCGCTTGGCCAAGGACATCTTGAAGAACTCATCCCTAGTTCCCTGTTGTAGTGCTATCATGGCTACCATGTCATCCGAGACTTTTAAAGCTTCCTTCGTGAAATGATTCAGGTAGTCTCTCAAGGATTCCTTCGCTCCCTGCACAATGCTCATGAGGGATGCTGAACTTTTCTCATGCACTCTCCCACTGACGAACTGCTTAATAAAAGCCTGACTTAATTCTCTGAAGGACCCAATAGAGTTCGGGGGAAAATGACTATGCCATCTTTGAGCTATACCCGACAAGGTTTGAGGAAAGGCCCGACACTTAATAGTGTCATTCACGGGCTGCAGCAACAGTGCATTAGAGAATGTCCTGACATGATTTGCGGGATCTCCAGTGCCATCATAAGCTTTGATAGTGGGCATCCTGAACTTCCTTGAGATATGGGCATTCATTATCTCTTCAGTGAATGGTGGGGTAGGATCATCAGGATCTCTAAGGGGAAGAAGATTGCTTTGATCAGCCCTTGGGACAACAGCCCTTCTCTGTATTGGACCATCCAGGTCTATGATAGGGGGAGGATTCCTCCCCCTTGGAGGTAGTGGGGGTCTGGTGTTCTGGTGCGCCTCCAAGTCGCGCTTCAGCCTTTGAATCTCAGCCTTGTGAGCCCTGATCCTTTCCTTCACTTCTTGGGAATTCATCCCTTGGGTGCTCCTAGGACGTTGGTGACCATCCGTCATCGGCTCTTTGCCAATACGCCTCCTTCTTGGGGCCACTTCATCATCCAAAGATTCGGAATCTCTCTCAGTGTAAGGACCAGAAAATTCCTAATCCTCAGGGATAAGAGCCAAACCTTGTATATAGGGGGCGATCACCCTCGTGCTTCACTCCGTCCAGCATATCTACTTCCTCCAACCTCTGGGTAAAGGGGCATCCCATATGGGGGGTTAGTAGTCACAACAGTTGAATAGTCATACCCAATGGGTCGAGAATTCACAGGTGCATGTAGTTGTTGAAGTTGGGGATTCGTACCTTGAGTAGCCGAGGGAATCGTCCCTTGTGGTTGAGGTTCAGTTGCCCCTATCCGGGCTTCTCCTTGGGTGGCTGCATAAGTTGAATAAGGAGGTACCTCCACGGTTGACGAAATCACTTGGGTTGTCCCCGCTGGTGTTCCTCCTTCTAGGGCTCTAATTGTTCTCCATGTTCTCACCATGGTTGTTGTTGTGCTTTTCCACAGACGGCGCCAAATGTTATGGATCAAAAACTAAAGTATAATAATTGCAGTATTTATTACTAGGGAACGTGAGCTTCGAGGCTTGATTTGACTACTCTTGTGTTTCGTGACTCGATCTGCCTTAATAAGATGCCTACATACCTTGCTGATTGCCAAGGATCAAGTCAAAAAATATAGTTCTGATTTGTGGGGTGAGGCCCCTTATATAGATGTTGGGAGTCCTTAAATTGGACTTGGGTTAGGAGACTTGGTTGTCTAGTCTCAGAATTAGAATGGACTTTGGAGTCCTAGGAAGTAGGAAGCTGATTCCTCATCCCATTAGGTCCCTTGAGGGCTAATCTACTGAGATTTTCGTCCCTATCGGGACTCTTCTTAACAGCTGATTTTTCCCTTATTAATTAATTACAAAATTAATTAATATTCAGGGTTTTGGGCCTTCTTTGTTCCATTAGGCCTGATCTGGTCCATCAGGCCTGATCAATATGTTAACCTTTTTGGTCTGAATGTCATACATCTTCTTGTTGGGCCTTGTAGCCCAAATCATGTGTAATTAATGCAATATTTAATTACGTAATCAAGATTTATTTATTCCCTATCAATTTTCTATCATAATCAAGGGTTATTTTTCAAGAAACTACAATTTACATCCTCGGAACTTTCTGCAGAAACTTAAAGTTACGTTTTGTTCATTTTAACGAGATTACGGTTACGATCGGAGTTTCGTTTATGCCTTAAATCATTATACTACCACCAACAACCAACATATCATCATCTACACACTAACTCCTCTTAAGAACATCATTTTCTTGAGGAAACAACAATCAACCTTAAATCTACTTAGCTAAACATCAAGATTACAACAAAACTTCCACCAAAACTATGTTTACAACTACATACTAAAAGGATCTTGAACCTAATCTTAATAAAGTTGGGTCAAAGATTTTTACCTTTCTTGAGAGCTTGAGATGTGTTCTTGATGATGGTGAAGTCTTGGGAGTGCTTAGTATGGTTTTTGGAACCTAAAACAACCATCAAAATCAAGAAACCAAAGAAGAGTTACTATTCATACTATTCATTATCAACTTTCTTGATTTTATTTCACCCATCAAACCTTGATAAAAAGAGCTCAAAGATTTATCTTACCTTCGTTTGGTTGTTAGGAAGCTTGAGAATTAATGGGAGGATTTATTCATGGCTAGAGCTTGAAGTTTTGATTTTGAATTCTTGGTTTTTGAAGAAATAGCCGAATGAGAGGTTTAGAGAGAGAAGAAGTGTTTTTATGCTTGGTTGCTTCTTGGAATTGAGGTTGTGATATCTTTTTATTTGATTAATATTCTCTAGTTTAGATCCTAGGATTTTATTCTTGTTGCAAATCTTGGGGACAAATCCAACTAGCTTCCTAGCTTACGAGCTAAGCCACTTGTTTAGCTCTTTAGCTTACTATTTGATAGCCTTGGTTGATCATCCTACACCTTAGCTCACTATTTGATAAAGTAACCATGGTTACTTTCTTACCATGGTTAGTTAGTGCGTTACGTTTATTTAATCATTTACGCGTTCGCTCGGTCGCTTAAATATTTTCGTAATACTTTCTCGTAAATAGTTCGCGACGTAATTCCTTTGGTATTTTTTCCTTATGTTTTGAATTATCATACTTGGATATAAATCCGTAGGGTTTTAATGTTTTAATTATATTGTGATTCCCGTAATCCTCGATGATTTGTAAATATGGTCGTTTTTCAAAGTTCGTTTTCTTCGAAAACTAATAGCGTTTACATACACTCATTTGGTACGTATAATCATAATATCAACTCCAAAACTCATTTTCTCATGCACTACATAGTGTGGGCTAAAAAGTTTTCCCCGTCCGTCAAGGTTACTATTTATTAAACGTTTTTACAAGGTCTAAAAAATTTGAGTTATTACAGTTGTTGTAAGAAAATTCGACTAACGGTAAATGCTAATCCCGACTACCTTTCGCACATACTCGTAACATGTCTTCGATTGTCTGGATAGTTCTCTCAATTTGTCCGTCGGTTTGCGGATGATAGGCGGTACTCATATTTAATTTGGTTTCAAGGCATTCTTGAAATTGTCTCCAAAATCTTGAATTGAAATGTGGATCTCGATCAGACACAATAGATATTGGGACTCCATGTCACATCACAATTTCCTTGAGATATAAGAGCACTAACTTGTCGAGTGAAAATCTTTCGTTGATCGGTAGAAAGTGTGTTGACTTTGTTAGTCTGTCAATGATTACCCATATTGCGTCATGGTTCGCTCTAGTCCTTAGAAGTCCTATGACAAAATCCATTGCTAAATTTTCCCATTTCCATTCTGGAATATCCAATGGTTGCAATAATCCACTTGGATGTTGATGTTCCGCTTTAACTCGCTGGCATGTGTGGCATTTACTTACCCACTCCGCTATCTCTTTCTTCATATATGGTCACCAAAAGTTTTCTTTTAAATCACGGTACATTTTCGTACTTCCGCGATGTATGGAATATTTTGAGCTGTGAGCATCTCGTAATATCTCTTCTTTTAATTCTGACACATTGGGATCCAGATTCTTGATGAGAATCATAAAATTCCTTCATTATCCTTCTGAGTTGTGATTTCTTCTCCCTTTAAGTTATCGTCGTCTTGACCCATCACTTCTTCTTGATATCTTCGAATCTTTTCCAATAATTCTGGCTGGAAAGTCATTGCACTCATTGCATCTGCCACGATGTTCGCTATTCCTGGATGATAGCTGATTGTAATATCATAGTCTTTGATCAGTTCTAACCATCGTCGTTGCCTCATAATAAGTTCCTTCTGCGTAAAAATATACTTTAAACTTTTATGATCCGTGTAGATTTCACATTTTTCTCCATAGAGATAGTGTCTCCAAAGTTTTAGTGCGAATACGATCGCTGCTAATTCCAGATCATGCGTAAGATAATCAATTACATTACCATGTTGCATCAATATACATAGTAGTCCGCGGTATGAAGCGTCGCTGTAAATGACGAAATCTCCATGCTCATCTGGTAACACAACTACCGGTGCAGTTACTAACCGATTCTTCAGTTCCTGAAAAATTTCCTCACACTTGTTATCCCATATGAACTTTTCACTTTTTCGAGTCAACTTGGTCAGTAGCGTTGCTATTTTCACAAAATCTTTGATGAATCTTCTGTAATAACCTGCCAATCCCAAGAAACTTCGAACTTCTGTTGGCGTCCTCGACCTTTCCCAATTTAGTACGGCTTCAATTTTTGCTGGATCAACTTTAATTCCTTCCATGCTAATGATATGCCCTAGAAATTGTACTTCTTTTAACCAAAATTCACGTTTCGAGAACTTCGTGTAAAGTTGTTCCTTTCTTAGAATTTCCAAAGCAATCCTCAGATGCTCGACATGCTCTTCTTCAGTCTCCATGTAAATCAAGATGTCATCGATAAATACAATCACGAACTTGTTCAAGTACCTCTTGAATACCATGTTCATTAAATCCATGAATGCTGCTGGCGCGTTAGTCAAACTGAATGCCATTACGAGAAATTCATAATTTCCGTATCTGGTACAAAAAGCTGTCTTCAGAATATCTTCAGCTTTGATCTTCAGTTGATGGTATCCTGACCTTAAGTCTATCTTGGAAAACCACGCGACTCCTTTCAGTTGATCAAACAAATCGTCGATTCATGGTAAATGATATTTATTCTTAATAGTCAGCTTGTTCAATTCCTGATAATCGATGCATAGTCGCAAGCTACCGTCCTTCTTCTTCACAAAAAATACCGGTGCACCCCATGGGGATACACTGAGTCTTATGATTCCGCTATCTACAGGATCTTGCAATTGTGTTGGCAATTCTTTCATCTCGACCGGTGCCATCCGATATGGAGCTTTCGAAACTGGTTCTGTACCCGGTGCTAAATTGATCGTAAACTCAATTTCTCGGTCTGGCGGTAATCCTGGAAGTTCATTTGGAAAGACGTCAGGAAATTCACATACAACTGGAATTTCTTCTAGCTTGGAACTTTCCTTTTATGTATCCAATACATATGCTAGATAAACTTCATATCTCTGTCGTACCAATCGCTTGGTCTGCATTATTGTTAGAAATTTCCTTTGCTGTTTCTCGCCTTTGAACATTACCGTTGCATTTTCCGCAGTTCGCAATTTCACTTTCTTGTTCGCACAGTCGATCTGAGCATTATGACAAGCTAACCAATTCATTCCCAAAATAACATCGAACTCTCCTAACTTGAAAGGAATCAAGTCTACAAAAAAATGATGTCCAACTATTTTGCTTTATAATTAACGTCTTGCCCAACCATTCAATTTCACAACATATCTTGTTAATGAATTCTTCAGAAATAAAAGATCGTGTGGCTCCAGAATCAATCAATATTTTTGCATTTACTGAGTTCACTGAAAGCGTACCTGCAATCACCCTAGGACTCTACACAGCTTCCTTCATTATCATGTTAAAAGTTCTTGCTCTGGGTTGATCATGTTGTGGTGAAGGAGGTAATGCCAACACTTTAGGAATACTAGCTGCCATCGCTGGTCCTCTACAATCCCTAGCAATATGTCCTTTCTTTCCACACTGTAAACAAGTAACTTCTGTTCTTCCCGCTGGACATTCATTAGAATAGTGCCCTTTCTGTTTGCATCTGAAGCATGTCACATTTACCTTGATACAGATGTCCGTATAATTCTGACCACATGTCTTGCAGTACGGCACTAGGATTCTGACAATTCCCTGCTGGTTGGGAGCTTGGAAACGATTAATTGCTCTCTGGTTGCCTTATCCTGTCCTTTTAAAATTCATATTTGTCCGGGCTTGAAATCCCGGCTTCCTGGTGGAACGATTCTGAGAATTTTCTTGTCCCTTTTCCTTTTGGGACCTTTAACTTGCCCCTTCAATGATCATGGCTTTCTGGACTACGGTGGTGTAAGTTGTCAATTCAAAAACTGCAATTTGGCTGCGAATCCATGGTTGTAATCCCTGTTGGAATCTTTGAGCTCGTTTTTTTTCGGTATCAACTTGTTCAACAACAAACCTAGCCAACTCAGTAAACTTGGCTTCATATTCTATCACGAACGTATTCCCCTACTTCAGTTCTAAAAAATTAATCTCCATCTGGTTTTTCACATAGCGAGGAAAATGTTTCTCCAGAAATAACTCCTTAAGTCTATCCCAGGTCACAATGTCTTCACCTTCTAAGGATTTCTTAGATTCCCACCAATATTTTACTTCGCCTTTCAGGAAGTAACTAGTTAAATCAGTCTTTTGGTCCTCACCTACTTTCACAAGCGCAAATGTTTTTTTCCATTTCCTTCAACCAAGCCCTAGCCTTAATAGAATCTGTTGTACCCTCAAACTCTGGAGGCTTAACTGATTGAAACTGCTTAAAAGTAACAACAGGCACAACTGGTGGTAACTGAGGTTCAGGATAAGGTGGCTGTTGTAACATCTGTTGCTGAATCTGTTGCTACTGTTGATGCATCTGCTGCTGCATCATTACCATCTATTGTTGCATCAGATGGAACATTTGGTTCATAGTGTCATTAGTCTGTCCCTTAGAGTTGCTGTTGAAGGTGTCTTTCTCTTTGGTGCCATTTTCTGATAATAAAGCAAGTGATTCTTTTTAACGATTTATTAAACAATTGACAGTAGATAAAGAAACAAGTTATCTGGTATTAAACAAAATTTAAACAATGAGTTATAGAAGGAAAACAATTTTCTTAATATTAAAACAGAAAATTTAAACAATTAGTTGAAATGATTTTATGATTTGTAATGAAAATGATGATACCCTATTTTTGAATTTAAACAGAATTTAAAATATGGAAAAACTGTAAAACAATAAAATAAATGTAAATGATGTAAAGACTGAAATTTAAATAAAAGAAAAGTTGAAAAAGTTCATTTTATATATATGACACCACCCTCAGGTGTAAGTGCTTGTGTTAGATATATTTGATAATGTCATGTCTAATATTATTTGTGTTTAGTTTTCAGATATTACTTAAATAGGACAAATCAGTACTTAACTGGAAATCAACACTTATACTGAAGTCAGAACTTAAGTTGTCAGAACTTAAGTTATCAGGAGATATTTATCAGGAGATAATATCAGGACTTAAGGGGACTTTCAGATAAGGAAGGCGGCTGATTAAAAGGAAAGAAGATCAAGACAAACGTAAGAAGAGATATGCATGAAGAAGGAATTCTATGAAGAATAGAATACTTGGAAGAAAAGATAACTGATTGATATATTTTAGGAAGCTGAATTATATTTCATATCAAACCCTAGCAGCTCTCGTGATATTTGTTCATCACTGAGAGAGGACAGTTCCATATTGTAACAGAGTTTATTATATTGAATAAAGTCTATTTTATGTTACTTGTGTTCTTTAATTCGATTTGATTGTGCTAAACACTGTATTCAACCCCCTTCTACAATGTGTGTGACCTAACAAGTGGTATCAGAGCAGATCTGTTAACACACAAACAGTTTAAGATCCGAAAACAATCATGTCTGAAGAAGAACAAACTCCAACTAAGTCCACCAAAACTGAAGAACCTCCAAAGACTCAAATCCATAGTCGATATGAGACTATTAGAGTTCCCATACTGAAATCATCTGAATATCCCATATGGAAGGTGAGGATGTCTATGTTTCTGGAAGCTACAGATCCAGAATATCTTGACAGAATCAATGAAGGACCTCACAAGCCAACCAAACTCGCTGTTGTAGTTGCAGGTCAACCAGCAAAGTCTGTACCAAAGGAGAAGAGTGATTACACTGCTGAAGATATCTCTTCAATTGCTAAGGATGCTAAGGTACGACACTTACTGCATACTGCCATTGATAATGTCATGTCAAACAGGGTAATTAACTGCAAGACTGCAAAGGAGATATGGGAATCCTTGTAGATAAGATGCCATGGAACCGAATCAATTAAGAAGAACATGAAGACTATACTCACTCAAGAGTATGAACACTTTGACTCAAAGCCTGATGAGTCATTAACTGGTTTATATGACAGATTTGTCAAACTCTTGAATGATTTGTCACTAGTTGACAAGGAATATGATCTTGAGGATTCAAATCTTAAATTCCTGTTAGCTCTTCTTGAAATTTGGGATTTGAAGGCCACAACTATAAGAGACAACTATAATCTTGAAGAAACAACTCTTAATGAAATTTATGGGATGCTCAAGACTCATGAACGTGAGATGAAACAAAGAAGCAAGAGGAAAGGAGGAAAGTCAAGGACAGTTGCTCTTAAGGCTGAGGAGGAATCTCCCAAAGCAGCTACCTCAAGGAAAGGCAAGGGAAAAGCTCTCATCACAAAGTCTGATACTGAGTCATTAAGTTCTGATAGTGATGATGACTCAGAAACTGAAAGCTTGCCTGAGATGGATGCTGATGAAGAGATAATGAAGATGTGTGCTCTTATGGTGAAAGGAATCACAAGGATTGCATACAGAAAATTCAGGAAGGGAAAGAAGTTTTCCAGGAGAGGTGCAAGTTCTGATAAGAAGAGTTTCAGAAAATCTGAAGGCAAAGGAGGAAAGTCTGACAGAGGAGATTACACAAATGTCAAATGCTATAACTGTGGTAAGAAAGTCCACATATCTCCTGATTGCAAGAAAGTGAAGAGTGACAAAGGCAAGGCTCTTGTCACAAAGAAGAAAAGCTGGACAAACACTTCAGATTCTGAAAGTGAGGAGAACTATGCCTTGATGGCAAATGCTGATAGCAGTTCTGATGCTGCTGAGTTAAAGGTACCTCAAAATACTTATGCCTTTCATACTGATGATATTAATGAGTTGAGAAGATAACTTAAAACCATGTTTATTAGTTATAGAGATCAAACTTTAACATGTGAAAGATTACCTTCTAAAAATCTTGCTTATAAGAAGAGAAATGATTATTTAGAAAAAGAGTTAGTCATGTTCCACCAAACTCAGAAAGATAGAGATGATGCTTTCTATGTTAGGGATGAAGTACTTAAAATGAATGAATCTCTAAAAACTGAATTAGAAAAGGAAAGAGAGATTATCAGGACTTGGATTACCTCTGGCAGAACAACTCAGAATTTGTTAAGTAGTGGAAACTGGAAAGAAGGCTTAGGTTATGGAGATGATAAGAATGATAAAAGAACTGTAGAAATTGAGCCTATAGTTGTTAAACAAAAGACAAAGGTTAAACCTGTTAAGTTTGTAGCTGTAAAGTCTGATACTAAGAAATCAGAAGTTAAAGAGGAATTAACTTCTGACAAACTAAAACAGGAAAAGCCAACTGAAGTTAACATAGGCTTAATCACTAAAAAACAACTTAAGTACAAGCTGAAAGATGTTAAGAATGTAAACAAGGTAAAGTCACCTAGGAAAAATAGGAATGGAAAGGAAGGTGTGAATAAAAGAAATGATTATAAGCATGTTCCTAATGCTCCTAGAAAAACATGTCATAACTGTGGAAATTCTAACCATCTGGCTTCTTTTTGCAGGAAGAATAAGAACATAAACTCCCTACCTTCAAAGTCAGGAGTTAAGAGTCAGTCTGTTAGATATAGGCCACAAAATCCTAGTTTTCATTATGGTAGTTTATGGAATTCCATTTATACTTGTAAGGAATATCATTGTTTGTACTATGATTATTATCAAATAAAACATTCTTTAAAGAAAGTTAGCATTGTTCCTACTAGTATAAGTTCTGATGCAAAGTTTGATACTGTAAATGCTGATAAGAAAATTGTTAACATAAACTCTGATGCTAAATCCGCTGCAAATGTTAACAAACTTAATAAGGCCAAAGGATCCAAGCAAGTCTGGGTCCTTAAAACTAATCATTAGTGGTCTTTGTGATTGCAGGGCAACAGGAAAAACATCCTAGTTCTGGACAGTGGATGCTCAGGACATATGACTGGAAATAAAGCCCTGCTATCAGACTTTGTGGAGAACGCTGGCCCAGGTGTTTCTTATGGAGATGGAAATATGGGAAAAACTATGGGATATGGCAATATTAATCTTGGGAATGTCATCATTGAGAAAGTAGCTCTGGTCTCAGGACTTAAACACAATCTGCTGAGTATAAGTCAAATCCGTGACAGAGGTTATCATGTGGATTTCTTTGAAGAACACTGTGAAGTTGTAAGCAAATCTACAGGCAAAGTTGTTCTAAAAGGATACAGGCATGGTAATATTTATGAAGCCAAGCTTTCAACAAGTACTGATGGTTCTGTAATCTGTCTGTTGAGTAGAACATCAATTGAAGAAAGCTGGAATTAGCACAAGAAACTCTGTCATTTAAATTTCAACAATATAAATGAACTAGTCAAGAAAGATCTTGTGAGAGGATTGCCAAAATCAGTATTTGCTCCTGATGGCCTTTGTGATTCATGTCAGAAGGCAAAACAAATAAAATCTTCATTCAAGAGCAAGACTGAATCATCAATTCTTGAGCCTTATCACCTACTACATGTTGATCTATTTGGTCCAGTGAATGTCATGTCTATTGCAAAGCAGAAATATGCTATGGTCATAGTGGATGAGTTCACTAGATACACATGGGTGTATTTCTTGCACACAAAAAGTGAAACTGCATCCATTTTGATTGATCATATCAAGCAACTGGATAAATTGGTCAAAGATTCTGTGAAGATCATAAGAAGTGATAATGACATTGAGTTCAAGAATTTGATTATGGAAGAGTTCTGCAAAGACCATGGAATAAAGCAGGAATTTTCTGCTCCTGGAACTCCACAACAAAATGGAGTTGTTGAAAGAAAGAATAGAACTCTTATTCAAGCTGCACGAACTATGCTTGATGAAGCAAAGCTACCAACCTATTTTTGGGCTGAAGCTGTGCAGACTGCTTGTTTTACTCAGAATGCAACACTCATTAACAAGCATGGAAAGACACCATATGAGATGGTGAAGAAAAAGAAGCCAAATCTGAAGTATTTTCATGTATTTGGATGCAAGTGTTTTGTTCTTAAGACTCATCCTGAACAGCTATCCAAATTTGATCTAAAAGCTGATGAAGAAATTTTTGTTGGATATCCACTTTCCACAAAAGCCTTCAGAGTCTACAATTTAAGAACAAGGGTTGTCATGGAATCTATCAATGTCTCTTTTGATGATAAGAATATTACTAGACTTGAAGATTTCAATGATCATGATCAGCTGAGATTTGAAAATGAAGTTTTAAATTCTGATTCTGTAAATCCTGACAGTCTAAATCATGACAGTCTAAATCCTGATACTGCAAACTCTGATGGATTACACTCTGATGTTATTGAAACTGTGGTGACTACGCTAAAGGAAGATGCACCTGTGCAGGAGGGGCATACTGAAGATACAACCACATCTCAAAAAGCATCAGAACCTTCAACTGGCTCTTCAAGTTCTGATTCATCAAGTTCTGATGAGCCAAGTTCTGATAATTCTGGAAACTCAAATTCTGAAGGATCCAACTCAGAGAGCATAATTTCAGGGGAGCATCAGAAAATGTTGATGAAGACATCATGGATCATGGGGGAGCATCCAGTTCTAGAGAAAACCTTCCATCTGCAAGGAAGTGGACTAAATCATATACACCTGACTTAATTATTGGAAATCCTGATACATGTGTCAGAACTAGACAACTACATCAAATGAATGTCTCTATAATTCTTTTCTTTCTCAGACTGAACCAAAAAAAGTGGAAGAAGCTCTTCAAGATGCTGATTGGGTGCAAGCAATGCAGGAAGAGTTAAATGAATTTGAAAGAAATAAAGTCTGGACCCTAGTGCCAAGACCAAAGAACAGATCTGTTGTTGGTACGAAGTGGGTGTTCCGAAACAAAACTGACAGTGATGGCATAATTACAAGGAATAAAGCAAGGCTGGTTGCAAAACGATATTCTCAATATGAGGGAATTGATTATGATGAAACATTTGCACCAGTTGCTAGATTGGAAGCCATAAAGATATTTTCGGCTTATGTTGCTCACAAAAAGTTTACAGTCTTTCAAATGGATGTGAAAAGTGCTTTTCTCAATGGAGAATTGGAAGAAGAAGTATATGTTGAACAACCTCCAGGCTTTGTAGATTCCAAACTTCCACATCATGTCTACAGGCTTGATAAAGCACTTTATGGCCTTAAGCAAGCTCCAAGAGCACGGTATGAGACCTTAGCTAAGTTTCTTCTGGAAAGTGGATTTAACAGAGGAACTATTGAAAAAATAATGTTCTACCTCAACCATGGAAAAGACTTACTTTTGGTGCAAATATATGGCGATGATATCATTTTTGGTTCTACAAATGACAGACTTTGCAAGAAGTTTGCCAAACTGATGCAGTCAAGATATCAAATGAGTATGATGGGGGAACTTAGCTATTTTTTGGGCCTTCAAGTCAAGCAAAATGAAGAAGGAACTTTTATTTGTCAATTCAAGTACACCAGAAATTTGCTGAAGAAATTTGGAATGCAAGATTGTTCAAGTGCATCCATTCCCATGGCCACTGCAACAAAATTGGATAAGGATACTGGTACATCAGTAGATATTACTAATTACAGAGGTATGATTGGCTCACTACTCTATCTTACTGCAAGTACACCTGATATCATGTATGTTACCTGTCTTTGTGCAAGATTTCAAGCAGATCCAAGGGAACCTCACTTAACAGTTGTGAAAAGAATTTTCAAATACCTTAAGGGTACAACTGATCTAGGATTGTGGTATCCTAGAGAATCAGACTTTCAGCTAATAGGTTACTCATATACAGATTTTGCAGGATGCAAAATTGACAAGAAAAGCACAAGTGGAAGCTGCCAATTTCTTGGAGGCAGATTAGTTTCTTGGTTTAGCAAGAAACAAAAGTCAATTTCTACATCAACTGCAGAAGCAGAGTACATTACTGCAGGAAGCTGTTATGCATAGATTCTTTGGATGAAGAATCAGTTACTGGATTATGGGTTAAAATATTTTAAAATCCCTATTTACTGTGATAATCAAAGTGTTATTGTTATGACAGGTAATCCAGTTCAACACTCAATGACAAAGCACCTCAGCATTAGGTACCACTTCATAAGGGAACATGTGGATGAAGGTGCTAGGTCAAACACACTGTAGAGGGGGGTGAATACAGTGTATAGAACAATCAAATCGAATTCTAATAACACAAGTAACAGAAAACAGAGTTTATTCAAAGCAATAAACTCTGTTACAATGCGGAACTGTTCTCTCTCAGTGATGAACAAATATCACGAGAGCTACTAGGGTTACAATGAATAATATACTCGATATTGATAACGCGTATAGTGTAAACCCTATATCTGTGTTTATATACTACACAGTTACAAGATAATCGTTAATTGATATGGAATATAATTCTGCTTCCTAAAATATATCAATCAGATATCTTTTCTTCCAAGTATTCCATTCTTTACAGAATTCCTTCTTCATGCATATCTCTTCTTACGTTTGTCTTGATCTTCTCTTCAATCAATCAGCCTCCTTCCTTATCTAAACATTTCCTTTAAGTCCTGATATTAAGTTCTGATAAATATCTCCTGAACCTTAAGTACTGATGACTTAAGTTCTGACTTCAGTATAAGTAGTGATTTCAGTTAAGTACTGATTTATCCTGTTTAAGTAAGATCTGAAAACTAAACATAAATCATACTAGTCATGACATTATCAAATATATCTAACAATCTCCCCCAACTTGTAAATTAGCATAATATACAAGTTTAACAGATATTTGATGATGTCAAAAACATTAAGTACAAATGCATGAGAATTTGACTAGATAACTACAACTTACAGTCCTTAAAGCTTTACCAACTTTAACTTCTGATAACAATTTCAGTCTGTATAGATATCAGAATTTGAGCAGTTGTAGATCTTGACTTGGCTTCACTTTCTGATCTCTCTGATGTCAGGAGTTGTTCTGAGATAGTTCTTTAACAAACATCTCTCAGCATATCTGAGTTCATCAATCATCCTCCTTTTAGCATCTTTAAGCTCTGCAGAATCTTCACCAGTTTGGAAGATAGCAGCCCTGAGATCATTAATTCTAGCTTTCCTAATGTCCTGATCCAGTCTGATCAAATATGCCTTATCAGACTCAAGATTGAATTCTACAGCCTTATAACCCAGAAATGTAGTTATAATCTTAGCAGAGTTAGGCTTCATCTCAACAATATCACCCTTGTGATCTCTATACTTTAGAAGATATGTGCTGTCAGACTTTACAGAATAAAGCCTTTTCTATTTCTGAATTTGAGTCTTCAAATAGTTTGCAGCACTTTCTATTATTCTGTCATTCACTTGAAGTAAGAATAATACATGTTCCAATTCTTCAAAATACTTCAGTGGAATAGCATTTTCCCTTATATGATAAACCCTTCCATCTATCATGAAGTACAACAAGATGTGTTCTTTCAAGTAGGTACAGTAAACCATTTATACAGATTCTAGTTGATTCAATCTTTCAAGAGTTGCTCCAATACCTGGTTCACTTAAGGAAGTTGGATCATTGGTTGTGTTCTGTACTCTTCTTTCATCAGAACTACCCAATCCAGATTTATCTCTTGCTTCCTTTCCAGTAACCACTCTTGCTTCAAAACCACTTGCACCAGTCTTCAAAGGTTGAGTATGTTTGGCTTTGGTGAAACCTGGTAGGAGTAATTTTGAAGGTTTAACATGAGCAATGTCAGAGGTTTCCTTCAATTTATCTTCTGATATCAAGTCAACTTGAGCTATGTCAAAGGTTACTTGCTTCTTTGTGATATCAGAACTAACTATATCTTGACTCTGAACAACTTGAGCCATGTCAGAGGTTGTCTTAGAAATCTTCCTTGAAGTCAGAGTAAGATCAGCATCTTCAACAATAATTTCTTCATCCACAGGAGGCATATAAACCTTTATAGGTTCACCAACTATTTTTTTGCCCTTAGACCTTGGATCTATCTGCAATTGTGATTTGACCTTGGTTGCCTCAATATTTGTCCTTTCTTTTATCACAATGCCTTTGGCCTTTAGAAGTTTCTTTTTACCAACAGAAGCTTCAGATTTAGAGTTAACTTTTTCTGACTTAAGTCTAGCTTCTTCTTCCAAAAGACTCTCAAAGTCCATTCCTGGATTTTCCTTTAGAAATAACTGTTTTGAAATTTCTTCATCAAGATCCAAAAGTTCATTAGAACTTATTCTTTTACCAGTATCAGAAGTAATTCTTTTTCCAGTATCAGAGCTTGTTCTATGACTTGTAGCTTCAGCTCTTCTTGATGAAAGACTTCTACCTTGTCTATGACCTCCACCCATTCCAGAGTTTCCCTGGTCATCTTTTTCATCATCCTTCCCCTTCAGTGTCTTAACAGTTTTGCATTTGGACTTAATTACCTTCTCCCCCTTTTTGGCATCAGCAGGTAAGAGAAGAGAGACAAGCAATTCCACTGAGGATTGGATTTCATCAAGTTGAGATTGCTGAGAAGCTTGATTTTTCAAAATATCATCAATCCGAGACTGTTGCTTCTCTTGGGTCTTCTCAATGTAAGCAACTCTGTCAAAGGTAGGTTGAAAGAAAGTTTTCTTGGCAATTTTATTAGTCATGTCTTGCTTGAGCAATTCTTCCGGAATTTTATGCAGCTCTGCATGAGATGTTGAATGTAGACCTTGAAGTCTAGTACTCAATGCAGTAACTCGAAGTTGTGTCTTGAAATTAGCATTAGCCAGTAGCTCATCAGCTTTTGCTAAGTGCTCAGCAAGAATTGATTGAGAAGGAACAAAAGTAACTGTGTTCCATTCCTTAGTCCACTCCTCTCCTCTAGGATTTTCACTCCAAGGTACTGGTGCATCTCCTCGAACAAACTTTTTGACTAGTTCAGATTTAGGAACAATTTGTTGAGGTGCATGTCCTGAAGGACCAGCTGCAGTCGCATCTTTATTTCTAGAAGCATCACCAGTAGTATCAGCATTTGCAGCATCAGAACTTTCAGATTCAGCATCTTCTGATAAGAGAACAGTATGAGAAGCTATTGAGACTTCAACATCATCCTCTAAGTGCTAATCTGCTTCCAAGTTCTGATCAACAACCATTGTCTGATGCTCACCTATAATCTGATCTTCAATATCTAGATGCAGAGAAGGTGTTGTAGACAATTCTGGAGTTTCATTAGCATCAGTAAGTGGTGATTAACTGAAGCTGTTGGAGCTTCTAAGTAGAGAACCTCAGGCACAACCAGGTTGTGAATATCAATCTCAGCACTTGTGCCTTGGTCTGCAGTAGATACTGGTTCATGAATAGGAGACACAGGTGGTGTAGTTGCTTTATCTGTAGCAGCTTCCTGAGTTGGTGACAATGGAGGTGTAGAAGCAGTAGCTGTAGCAATTTCTGGCTCTTTCGAGATCAGAGATTCCTGATCTCCTTTCTTAGCTGCTGCTTCCTCATCATCTGAAGCTGGCCTGTGAACTCTCTGTTTCTTTCTTTTCTTTGAAGGTGTAGATTCCTTGGGAGTTTCAGCATAAGACATTCTTCTAAGCCTTTTGAGAAGCTTAGATCCCCCAAATCCAGTATCCTTCTGAGAAGGGACCTTCTCAGCTTCTTTCATGACAGGTTCTGACACAGGAACCTGTTCCTCACTATCTGACTCATCTCTCAGAATAATCCTCTTTCTCTTCTGTGATGTCTGAGGGACAGTCTTTGTCCTCTTGGGCTTGGAAGATGAAGGTTTGAGATGAGTTCTGATAGAGGGTTGAGTAGGTTGAGATGTATGTGTGGTATGTTCTGATGGTTGTTGTGGTGTTTGGGATGTGGTGGTAGGTTGAACATCAGGATAAACAGATCTGTAGGTTTGAGGATCAGCATTTACCAGGATCTGTTTTACAGACTGAGGAATCTGTAAGGGTCTAACCACCTTTTTCTTAAGGTCAGCATTTACCAAGTCATTAAAAGCTCGTTTTGCAAGTTTAAAGGGTGGAAATAAAGAACTGGCTAGTTGAGGTTCATCAGCACAGCAAAAAGTAAATATAAGTTGACAGAATCTAGCAAAGTATACGACATTCCTATCCTTTGTCATCCTATCCCCAATAAGACCTAGCACATCACTTGCAAAATCAAAATGAGTTTGGTGAATAATAGCGTACCCGATGTGCTGACTCATAATAGGAATGGCATCAAAGTTGGAACACTTATTCCTGAAGGCTTTAGTGATGTAGTTGAAGAAAAAGCTCCATTCCTTTCTGATATGCGCTCTTTTCAACTGTCCAAGCTTGGCCAAACTCTTCTCATACCCCAAATTAGCCATGAGCTGCTGTAGAACTGGTTCCTCCGGTGTTGAGAAAATGCAGCTTTCTGGTAAATGTAGAGCTTTACGAACTGCTCCAGGAGTTACCACATGCTCAACATCATTTACTTCAAAGATAATGCTTGGAGTTCCAGTAGCACCACCATTATCAAAATTTCCAGTCCGCCAGAACGTTAGAACTTGATGACTGGAAATGACTTGAGGCTGGGTTAATGCATACCCAATTTCACTGTGTGCCAGAAGATCTTGCACAAAGTGCAAATCAGATGGAGCTTCATCATTGTTTAAGATTGCATCATAGTTGTTGGGAACGAACTTGGCTCCATCTATGATCAAATCCATAGGTGCCATGAGAAAAGTTGAGAATTAAGGTTGCCTATAAGGTGTTTGATAAAATGTCTGTATGAAAAACAACGTCAGGAGATGAGAGAGAATAGAAGTAAAGAAAGAGAGATAAAGTGTGAAAGTAAATAAAAGATTTTACAATCTTCTCTCTCTTTTACTTATACACGGTAGAAAAAGTAACCGTTGGACACCTGTCAGACATGCAGAAGTAAAGAATAATTAATGGGCACGGGAAAACAGTAATCATTACTTATCACATGCAGTTTTTCAAGGAAAAACCGTTCCACTTACCAAGTAATCCCATTAATTAAGGTAATTCAGTTTTAATTCAAAATTTAAATCGTTCCCACTTATTTAATCATTTTCACTGCGAAATCAATATTCTGTAAAAATACATCAAGTGTGAGAATGACCAAAAAAAATAAATCAAGTAAACAGGTACTGCCACATCAGAATCAGAACTTGATTTGTATCAGTAATAAAATGGTCATCAGAATATGGAGAAATCAGGATTTAAAAATGCATCAGAATTTCAAACGACTCAGAGATAACATCTTGCAAAAATATAAAAATTCCATTAATATATTAAGAGAATACATTCATGAAATTTAAATTACAGCTCAACATTACAAGATTGTCCTAAGCTACAAATCCTATTTCTTCTTCCTACTTTCTACAAACAGAACATCAAGATGAATGATTCGCTCCTGCTGTCGAAGAGCTTCCAACCGTTCTTCTTCCAATCGCTCAACGTGACGATGGTAATCCATATAGAAGAACAAGAGGTCTGTCAGAACCTCTTGGGGAACAGAGTCCCAAACCTCATCAGAAATGGCAGTAACATGCCATTCCTGCTGCCATTCTGGACAGCTCATGGTGCGAGGGAAAATATCATAGTTTAGAGCTAAGTTGTAGTTCACCATGATTGTGATGAGAGAGAAATATATGAGATTGAGAGCTTGAGAGTTTGAGAGAAAGTGAGAGAAAATGAGAGATGTACTGACTAGAGTGAAGTGTTGGTTTATATAGGCAATGGAATGTCAGGAGACGCAAGGAAAATTTAATGCTGACAGGTAGAAATAATTCTACCTCGTCTCCCAAGACTGAGGAGAATAAAAACAGCCATTGAAAGTGTAAAATATGGTTTAATGCGCACTAGAAACAAGTAAATATTACTGTGCATGGACGTGTACTGCTAACCCTAATTGTATTGACTGTTAATATTCCACATAAACATATTCTGATTTAAAATAAGACTGTTTCAGATTTTAACCACAAATAAGTCAAGTAAAGAATCAGAATTTAATATCAGCACTTAGACTTATATCAGAACTTAACAGTCATCAGAACATGATTTCTTAACTCGAAAAGTGAATGCCTATCTTTATAATCTTCACACAAATTCTGATTTCGGTTCTTCAGAACTTAATCATCAGAACTTTCATCAGAACCTGTCCTCAGAATTTATGTAATCTGACACATAAACTGTTCATCTAAAACAACATTGATCACCACAGTAATTTTCATCATTCATATGGAGTGTAAGTGTAATAACCCCAATTTTTGGAATTTTTGAAACCCTTATGAATAGTGTTTTGCTGATTATGCTAAATAAGAAAACTTTTCATGCCACACTATGTAGGGGTTCTTCTATTGTTATTCTGAAATCTTATTAGTACTCTATATGGGATATAAGTGTATGTAAAGATCGTCAGAATCCAAATTCGAACACTTTGATTTTTCCTGAAAATCCACCAGATACCGAAAGAATTGAGTATAAGGTAACAGGATAAAAATGATTTAAATTCAAGGATTATAAGAGAGGATCATAAAAGGAATATAATGTATTGAGAAAGGTTAAGGAAACCCAAGTAATAAGATCCCGGGTATGATCCCTCAAACGATAAACAAGAACGAAAGTTAAGCGAACCGTATAACAGATCAGCAGTCATTAGCCAAGTAATTAGAAGCTAATCAAAGAGGTTAGTGAGGATGATGTCATCAAACCAATAAGAAGAGGACAAGCATGGGAAGATGACATAAGATTGATGACCTAAGCATGACCAAAAAGGAAGGAAGTGTGGTTGACTATTAACCACACAATTTTACATGGTTAAAAGGGTAATTAAACAAAACAAAAACCTAGCAACCAAGCAAAACAAATCACAAACACAAAAACACATCTTGACTTCATTTTTCCAAGACAAGCTCTTGGCCCTTTTCCATTTTCAAGAAGAAAAAAAACCCAAATCCAAGTTCCAAGCTTCATTAATTGGTGAGGTAATTATATAAGGTTCCTTGTGCATAGATATAGATATCCTATAAGTTTAAGCTTCAAATTCCTTCACAATCTCTTCCTAAAATTCATGGAAGAAGAGGGTGAATAGTGTTTTTCAAGAACTTAAAATTTTGTTCTTGAGTTTTTGTTTAGATTAAGCTTTGGTAAGGACTTTCAAGGGTGATTCCAAGCTCCTTAGTTACTTTTACTCACCAAGGAAGGTATAATCTCATACCCTAGCCCTACTTTTGTATATTTAGAGTTTTTGTGTTTGGTATGGTTCATGAGAAGCTTGATTATTGTGTATTTAGAGATGTGTTGGTTTTGTGATGTGTTTGGAGTTATAAATCTTGTTGATTAGTTAAAGAACTTAAGTAAGCTTTTAGTTCATGTTGGGAAGTAGTATAAATTTGGAAATATTGAGTTGCTGGGGTTGTTGTAGCATTGTATGTATGAAGTTTGGTTGTATGGTTGAATTGTGGTTGATTGGTGGTTGATTTGGAGTAGGATAAAAATTGGTAATCGCGTAAACATAGCCGTCGTAATGTTCGATTTACAGAGCTTGACTGTTAGGTTCTGACCATTACCATGATTAGATAGTTCATGTTACGAGCTTCGTTTTGATATGTGGTTCGTTTGAATCCGATTTACGGTTTAGGAGAAACAACCGTTTTAAGTAACGGTGCTTCGCGACCGAACCATTACCCCTCGCCTTACTTTGAAACCTTGGTTAAGGACTTTAAATGACTAATTGGGGTATGAAACAATTATGTTAAGTGGATTAGGCAGTTGGTAAGGTACTCGCAAAAGAATCGCCTTAAAACTCTTAATGGTTAATTTATTAAAAATGGTGGAGCCGAGGGTACTCCAGCGACTGAAGTGAATCGTTAAGCGCGAAAGCGAACGTTAGGGCTCTAAATGGTTAAAGTCTAGTTTCTTAAGCGACCGTGGTTTAATTCCGGCTTATGTTGTTGTTCATAGGTTACCGGACCCACTCTAAGCTTAAGTCTACCCCGGAACACTCAGACAAGTTTTCTACCCGTTATACTGTTGTTGTGATGTATATATGTATATGCATTATCTTGTGATAAGTGCATGATTATTATTAGCAAAGTCTTGCGATATATTGGAGCATGTGATATGATATTTATATGCATGCCTATTTCGTAATTTTGATATTCTATTATCAATTCAAATGCGTATAAGTTGCATAATACCTATGCTAGAGATAAGCAGTAGTTGCGTATACCCTTAGTATAGGGGACCCAAAGGTGAATATTTTTCTAAACCGGGAGTCGATGTTCCCGAGAATAATATATATATGTATATTGATATAGTTTTCAAAACTATTAATCGAATAAGGTTTATTCGATAACTTTATTTTATTTAATGAATATTATTTTGAATATTCATTCGAGGACTTAAGACTCCGTTTATTTTATTTAATGATTATTATTTTAAATATTCATTTGAGGACTTATGACTCCGCTTATTTATTAAATAATATTCTTTATTTTATTAAAGAATAATGTTTCGATAATCAAACTTATTTTTGATTATTCAAATAAAGATCGTACTTTCGTATAAGTATATCTTTGGTTATTTATTATTCATTTCAAGTATCAGTTTCAAAACTTCTACTTCAATTATTTTTATAAGGATTATCCTTTTGGGAATATTATTTAAATAATAATATTCAGATATTTTCTAATATATCGGGACTGATTTATTTCATTAAATCAGCATTACTCCAAATATTCTTAAAAATGTTTTTGAGTCTTCAAAATAATTTTTAAAAGTTAGAGCGGATCCCAAAACTCATTTTTATATTTAAGATCTTCCTTTCGAAGGGGATTTAAATACTCGCTCAAAATCTTAGGGATCCGGCTCTGTGGTGTATTTTATATTCGCAATGAGGTTGCTGTTTTGAGAAAACAATTTGATTACTTGCCCAACGTTCGGGAAGTAAGTCCATCTAATTGAGTCGGCATAAGCGACAGGCCGGGGTATGTTCTATGAAGGTGTAAGAGGCTGGGTGACAGTCCATCCACGCGTGAGTGGCCGGGTAACGGTCTAGCGCGAGGTCCTAATGCGGCCAGGGTGATGACCGGTGAGGAATTCATCCATCTACAGTAGAAAAGGTTACTTATTGGTATCTTTGCCTGATCAGCAAGATATCGGGTTTATGCCAAAATTCTTTTCCTTTCCAAAATTCATTGGATATTACAACTCTGTTCATACTTTACATGACAGAGGTTTTCAGGAAATGTATGAGAGATATATATATATATGGATATATATATCGGGACTTAATGAAGTATCTCGTAACTTCATTTCTTTTGAATGATATTTCAAGGATTGAATCTATTCAAATCATATCTTGTAGTCTCATCTATGTGATGAACTTTTGACACAGATTATACCGTGAACGGTGGTAGTTCAAGTAGTATTCGGAAAAGATATAATTGGAGTATCTTGTAACTTCATCTTTTAAACTTATATCTAGTAAATGATTATCTTGTACATGTCAAAGATTTTCAGAAAAACGTTGAGACAAGGTTAGATATATGAGATCACCTTGCAACGATATTTTTATACAGTTATAATTATACATGGCAGAGGATTTCAAAGATTATGAAAAGTATATATACTTATATACTGAATATTTTGCGACTTGGTCGCGTTAAGATATCAACTTGGTTCATTTCTTCTTGACCAAGACTTTCATGAGTACTATGAGAATGCTCATATATTGTTAATTATTATACATATTATTTTGGTGGGCTTGTTGCTCACCCTTGCTTTCTTCTTTCATCACACAACAACAGATAGAAAAGATGAACATGACCAAGCTTTCAATTCGTAAGCGGTTAGGAAACGTTCCGCAGTTTTCTTGAAGCGTTGATGCCGCCGTAGCTGAGGTAGAAATTACCAATAGGCTAGGCTTTCAACTTCTGATGTACCAGACTTATGTATCTATATGAATTGTAATAATGGAAAAGAAATGTAAATTTATTCAGAAACCCTTTTAAGGTGTAATGGTTTATAACTGTGGAATAAAATGACATGTGTTACTTTTGGTATTCATCTCTGAGACTATAACTTGTGGTGTGTGTGTGTGTGTGAATATTGTGGGGTCACAGTACTCAGTAGTTGGTTAACTATTAAGATTAAGTATTGATAAGGGAAATGGAACTCGTGACAACCTGAATCCCCGACCCCGGATTTGGGGGTGTTACAGTAAGTGTGTGCATTAAGCTAAATATCAGACAAAGAGTAAAGTCTGATTCACTTCAGTACATCTTAGAAATAAGGAATAACTAAGAACTTTACTTAAAACCTGTCATTATTCTGAAGCCTACTATTGAATGAGTTCATGCATGAGTCCACCTCAACTGTTTTGTGCTTATTTTATGCATCTTTTGAAATTTCATTTTACAGTGGCTTCTCAGTGTAAGTGAGTCACGACTGCTTATCAGAATTTATGCTATTATCAGAGTATTTCTCCAGTAATCATAGAGTGTGAAAAGTCACCAAGAAAAATAATTATTTGCTTTTCTGATGCATATTACTTAATACCAGCAATGCACTTGGGTCGTCCCTTCCATATTTTTACTCTAGATCTCAAAGGAGTACCTGATTTTTATTCCTTGTTCTTTTCCTTTTTCTTTTGATAAGTGAGATTTATCAGCACTTAGTACATTCAGCAGATTTACTAACATCAGAACTTAACAGACGAGAAGCATTATTCTAGTTTTGGACTTAGTAATAAGATAGACAAAGTAAACTTAACTAAGCTCAATATCAGAATTTGCTTGTGTCAATAGATTTCCACATAAATAATTACTTTTGACATGGAATCTCTAGTATATTAAAGACTACTAGGTCAGTATCTAGCACAGTTATCCTCATAGGATTGAATAGTCACAGAAATATTCATATCACTATCAGAGTTTAGAATTCACATCAGACAACAATCAGTACTTAAACAATTTTCAATTAAGCACAGAATAGACAAAGAGAGTAATATCTGTAAATACTGATCATAAAGTCTGATGCATCAGAACAAAACTAAGCAGATTTAGAGAAAGAACCCGAAACCATTCCAAGTTCATTTACCAATCTTGTAAAAGTAGCTTCACACAGTGGTTTTGTGAAGATATCTGCTAGTTGTTGATCTGTTGGAACAAAGTACAATTCCACTGTACCTTCATCCACATATTCCCTTATGAAGTGGTACATAATGCTGATGTGCTTTGTCATTGAGTGTTGAACTGGATTACCTGTCATTGCAATAGCACTTTGATTATCACAGTAAATAGGGATTTTAAAATATGTTAACCCATAATCCAGTAACTGATTCTTCATCCAGAGAATCTGTGCACAACAGCTTCCTGCAGCAATGTACTCTGCTTCTGCAGTTGATGTGGAAATTGACTTCTGTTCTTGCTAAACCAAGAAACCAGTCTTCCTCCAAGAAATTGGCAGCTTCCACTTGTGATTTTACTGTAAATTTTGCAACCTGCAAAATCTGCATCTGAGTAACCTATTAGTTTAAATCTGATTCTCTAGGATACCACAATCCCAGATCAGCTGTTCCCTTAAGATACTTGAAGATTCTTTTCACAGCTGTTAAGTGAGGTTCTCTTGGATCTGCTTGAAATCTTGCACAAAGACAGGTAGCATACATGATATCAGGTCTACTAGCAGTTAGATAGAGTAGAGAGCCAATCATACCTCTGTAATCAGTAATATCTACTGATTTACCAATATCCTTATCCAATTTTGTTGCAGTGGCCATGGGAATGGATGCACTTGAACAATCTTGCATTCCAAATTTCTTCAGCAAATTTCTGGTGTACTTGGTTTGACAAATAAAAGTGCCTTCTTCATTCTGCTTGACTTGAAGGCCCAAAAAATAGCTAAGTCCCCCCATCATACTCATTTGATATCTTGACTGCATCAGTTTGGCAAACTTCTTGCAAAGTCTGTCATGTGTAGAACCAAAGATGATATCATCAACATATATCTGAATCAGAAGTAAATCATTTCCATGGTTGAGGTAGAATAGTGTTTTGTCTATAGTTCCTCTGTTAAATCCACTTTCCAGAAGAAACTGAGCTAAGGTCTCATACCATGCTCTTGGAGCTTGCTTAAGGCTATAAAGTGCTTTATCAAGCATGTAGACATGATTTGGATATTTGGGATCTACAAAGCCTGGAGGTTGTTCAACATATACTTCCTCTTCTAATTCTCCATTGAGAAAAGCACTTTTCACATCCATTTGAAAGACAGTAAACTTTTTGTGAGCAGCATAAGCCAAAAATATCCTTATGGCTTCCAATCTAGCAACCGGTGCAAATGTTTCATCATAATCAATTCCCTCATGTTGAGAATATCCTTTTGCAACCAACCTTACCTTATTCCTTGTAATTATGCCATCACTATCAGTTTTGTTTCTGAATACCCACTTTGTACCAATAACAGATCTGTTATTTGGTCTTGGCACTAGGGTCCAGACTTTGTTTCTTTCAAATTCATTTAACTCTTCCTACATTGCTTGCACCCAATCAGCATCTTGAAGAGCTTCTTCCACTTTCTTTTGTTCAGTCTGAGAAAGAAAAGAATTTTAAAGACATTCACTTGAAGTAGCTGTTCTAGTTCTGACACCTGCATTAGGATTTCCAATTATTAAGTCAGGTGTATGTGATTTAGTCCACTTCCTTGCAGATGGAAGGTTTTTTCTAGAACTGGATGCTCCCCCATGATCCATGCTATCTTCATCAACATTTTCTGATGATTCCCCTGAAACTATGCTCTTTGAGTTGGATTCTTCAGAATTTAAGTTTTCAGAACTATCAGTACTTGGCTTATCAGAACTTGACGAATCAGAACTTGAAGAGCCAATTGTATGTTCTGATGCTTCTTGAGATGTGGTTGTATCTTCAGTATGCTCCCCCTGCACAGGTGCATCTTCCTTTGGCGTAGTCACCATAGTTTCAATAACATCGGAGTTTAATCCATCAGAGTTTGCAGTATCAGGATTTAGACTATCAGGATATTCAGTATCAGAATTTAAGTCTTTATTTTTGAATCTCAGCTGATCATGATCATTAAAATCTTCAAGTCCAGTAATCTTCTTATCATCAAAGGAGACATTGATAGATTCCATGACAACCCTTGTTCTTAAATTGTAGACTCTGAAGGCTTTTGTGGAAAGTGGATATCCAACAAAAATTCCTTCATCAGCTTTTAAGTCAAATTTGGATAGCTGTTCAGGATGAGTCTTAAGAACAAAACACTTGCATCCAAATACGTGAAAATACTTCAGATTTGGCTTCTTTTTCTTCAACATCTCATATGGTGTCTTTCATGCTTGTTAATGAGTGTTGCATTCTGAATAAAATAAGCAGTCTGTACAGCTTCAGCCCAGATATAGGTTGGTAGCTTTGCTTCATCAAGCATAGTTCGTGCAGCTTCAATGAGAGTTCTATTCTTTCTTTCAACAACTCCACTTTGCTGTGGAGTTCCAGGAGCAGAAAATTCCTGCTTGATTCCATGGTTTTTGTAGAACTCTTCCATTATCAAATTCTTGAACTCTGTGCCATTATCACTTCTTATTTTCTTCACAGAATCTTTGTTCAATTTATCCAGTTGCTTGACATTATCAATCAAGATAGGTGCAGTTTCATTTTTTGTGTGCAAGAAATACACCCATGTGTATCTGGTGAACTCATCCACTATGACCATAGCATATTTCTTCTTTGCAATAGACATGACATTCACTGGACCAAATAGATCAACATGTAGTAGGTGATAAGGCTCAAGAATTGATGATTCAGTCTTGCTCTTGAATGAAGGTTTCCTTTGTTTAGCCTTCTGACAAGAATCACAAAGGCCATCAGGAGCAAATACTGACTTTGGCAATCCTCTCACAAGATCTTTCTTGACTATTTCATTTATATTGTTGAAATTTAAATGAGAGAGTTTCTTGTGCCAGTTCCAGCTTTCTTCAATTGATGCTCTACTCATCAGACAGATTGCAGAGCCATCAGTACTTATTGAAAGCTTGGCTTCATAAATGTTACCATGCATGTATCCTTTCAGAACAACTTTGCATGTAGATTTACTTACAACTTCACAGTGTTCTTCAAAGAAATCCACATGATAACCTCTGTCACAGATTTGACTAACACTCAGCAGATTGTGTTTAAGTCCTGAGACCAGAGCTACTTCTTTAATGATGACATTCCCAAGATTGATATTTCCATATCCCAATGTTTTTCCAATGTTGCCATCTCCATAAGAAACACTTGGGCCAGCCTTCTCCACAAAGTCTGATAACAGGGCTTTATTTCCAGTCATATGTCCTGAACATCCACTGTCCAGAACTATGATATTTTTCCTGTTGCCCTGCAATCACAAAGACCACTAATGATTAGTTTTAAGGACCCAGACTTGCTTGGATCCTTTGGCCTTATTAAGTTTGTTAACATTTGCAGCGGATTTAGCATCAGAGTTTATGTTAACATTTTTCTTATCAGAATTTACACTATCAGACTTTGAATTAGAACTTACACTAGAAGGAACAATGCTAACTTTCTTTAAAGAAGGTTTTATTTGATAAAAATCATAGTACAGACTATAATATTCCTTACAAGTATAAATGGAATCCCATAAACTACCACAATGAAAACAAGGATTTTGTGGCTTATATCTAACAGACTGACTCTTAACTTCTGACTTTGAAGGTAAGGAGTTTATGTTCTTATTCTTCCTGCAAAAAGAAGCCAGATGGTTAGAACTTCCACAGTTATGACACGTTTTTCGAGGAGCATCAGGAACAGGCTTATAATCATTGCTTTTATTCACACCTTCCTTTCCATTCCTATTTTTCCTAGGTGATTTTACCTTGTTTGCATTCTTAACTTCTTTCAGCTTATGCTTAAGCTGCTTCTTTGTCATTAAGCCTATGCTTACTTCAATTGTCTTTTCCTGTTTTAGTTTGTCAGAAGTTAATTCCTTTTTAACTTCTGATTTCTCAGTATTAGACTTTACAGCTACAAACTTAACAGGTTTTAATTTTGATTTTTGTTTAACAACTATAGGCTTAATTTCTACAGTTCCTTTATCATTCTTATCATCTCCATAGCCTAAGCCCTCTTTCCAGTTTCCACTACTTAACAAATTCTGAGTTGTTCGGCCTGAGTTAGTCCAAGTCCTGATAATCTCTCTTTCCTTCTCTAACTCAGTTTTTAGGGATTCGTTCACTTTAAGTACTTCATCCCTAACATAGAAAGCATCATCTCTATCTTTCTGAGTTTGATGGAACATGACTAACTCTTTTTCTAAATGATCATTCCTCTTTTTACAAACAAGATTTTCAGAAGTTAATCTTTCATATGTTAAAATTTGTTCTCTATAGCTAATGAACATGGTCTTAAGATATCTTCTTAACTCATTAATATCATCAGTATGAAAGGCATAAGTAGTTTGAGGTACCTTTAACTCAGCAGATTCAGTACTGCTTTCAGCATTTACCATATCAGCATTTGCCATCAAGGCATAGTTCTCCTTACTTTCAGAATCTGAGGTGTCTGTCCAGTTTTTCTTCTTTGTGACAAGAGCCTTGCCTTTGTCACTCTTCATTTTCTTGCAATCAGGAGATATGTGGCCTTTCTCACCACATTTGTAGCATTTGACATTTGTGTAATCTCCTCTGTCAGACTTTCCTCCTTTGCCTTCAGATTTTCTGAAATTCTTCTTATCAGAACTTGCACCTTTCCTGGAAAACTTCTTTCCCTTCCTGAACTTCCTGTATGCAATCTTTGTGATTCCTTTCACCATAAGAGCACACAGCTTCATCATCTCTTCATCAGTATCCGTCTCAGGCAAGCTTTCAGATTCTGAGTCATCATCACTATCAGAACTTGTTGATTCAGTATCAGACTTTGTGAAGAGCGCTTTACCCTTGCCTTTCCTTGAGGTGGTTGCCTTGGGAGATTCTTCTTTGGCCTTAAAAGCAACTGTTCTTGTCTTTCCTCCTTTCCTCTTACTTCTTTGTTCCATCTCAAGTTCATGAGTCTTGAGCATTCCATAGATTTCATCAAGAGTTGTTTCATCAAGATTATAGTTGTCTCTTATAGTTGTTTCCTTCAAATCCCAGCTTTCAGGAAGAGCTAACAGGAATAAGGTTTGAATCTTCAAGATCATACTCCTTATCAACCAGTGACAAATCATTCAAGAGTTTGACAAATCTATCATATAAATCAGTCAATGACTCATTAGCCTTTGAGTCAAAGTGTTCATACTCTTGAGTGAGTATTGTCTTCCTGTTCTTCATGATCGTATCAGTTCCCTGACACCTTGTTTCCAAGGCATCCCATATCTCCTTTGCTGTCTTGTAGTTAATTACCCTATTTGACATTACATTATCAATGACACTATGCAGTAAGTGTCATACCTTAGCATCCTTAGCAATTGATGTGATATCTTTAGCAGTGTACCTTAGCATCCTGATCCTTTGGTACAGACTTTGCTGCTTCACCTGCAACTGCAACAACGAGTTTTGTTGGATTGTGAGGTCCTTCCTTGATTCTATCAAGATATTCTGGATCTGTAGCTTCCAGAAACATAGTCATCCTCACCTTCCATATGGGATATTCAGATGGTTTCAATATGGGAACTCTAATAGCCTCATATCAGCTATGGATTTATGTCTTTGGAGGTTCTTCAGTTTTGGTGGGCTTAGTTGGAGTTTCTACTTCAGACATGATTGTTTTTGGATCTTAAACTGTTTGTGTGTTAACAGATAGGCTATGATACCACTTGCTAGGTCACACACACTGTAGAGGGGGGTGAATACAGTGTATAGCACAATCAAATCGAATTCTAATAACACAAGTAACAGAAAACAGACTTTATTCAAAGCAATAAACTCTGTTACAATGCGGAACTTTTCTCTCTCAGTGATGAACAAATATCACGAGAGCTGCTATGGTTACAATGAATAATATACTCGATGTTGATAACACGTATAGTGTAAACCCTATGTCTGTGTTTATATATTACACAGTTACAAGATAATCATTAATTGATATGGAATATAATTCTGCTTCCTAAAATATATCAATCAGATCTCTTTTCTTCCAAGTATTCCATTCTTTACAGAATTCCTTCTTCATGCATATCTCTTCTTATGTTTGTCTTGATCTTCTCTTCAATCAATCAGCCTCCTTCCTTATCTAAACGTTTCCTTTAAGTCCTGATATTAACTTCTGATAAATATCTCCTGAACCTTAAGTACTGATGACTTAAGTTCTAACTTCAGTATAAGTACTGATTTCAGTTAAGTACTGATTTATCCTGTTTAAGTAAGATCTGAAAACTAAACATAAATCATATTAGTCATGACATTATCAAATATAGCTAACAGAAGGTACAATGGAATTGCATTTTGTTCCAACAGATCAACAACTAGCAGATATCTTTACAAAACCACTGTGTGAAGCTACTTTTACAAGATTGGTAAATGAACTTGGAATGGTTTCAGGTTCTTTCTCTAAATCTGCTTAGTTTATGTTCTGTTACATCAGGCTTTATGATCAGTATTTACAGATATTACTATCTTTGTGTATTCTGTGCTTAATATGAAATTTGCTTAAGTGCTGATTGTTGTCTGGTGTGAATTTCTAAACTCTGATAGTGATATGCATGTTTCTGTGACTATTCATTCCAATGAGGATAACTGTACTAGATGCTGACCTAGTAATCTCTAATATACTACAGGTCCCATGTTTGAAGTAATTGTTTAGGTGGAAATCTTTTAACACAAGCAAATTCTGATATTGAGCTTAGTTAAGTTTACTTTGTATATCTTATTACTAAGTCAAAAACTAGAATAATGCTTCTTATCTGTTAAGTTCTGATGTTAGTAAATCTGGTGAATGTACAAAGTGCTGATAAGCCTCACTTATCAAAAGAAAAAGAAAAGAAAAAGGAATAAAAATCAGGTATTCCTTTGAGATCTAGAGTAAAAAATGTGGAAGGGAAGACCCAAGTGCATTGCTGGTATTAAGTAATATGCATTAGAAAAGCAAAATAAATATTTTCTTGGTGACTTTTCACACTCTATGATTACTGAAGAAATACTCTGATAATAGCATAAATTCTGATAAGCAGTCGTGACTCACTTACACTAAGACGCCACTGTAAAATGGAATTTCAAAAGATGCATAAAATGAGCACAAAATAGTTGAGGTGGACTCATGCATGAACTCATTCTAAAGTAGACTTCAGAATAATGACAGATTTTGAGCAAAGTTCTTAGTTATGTCTTATTTTTAAGATGTACTGAAGTGAATCAGACTTTATTCTTTATCTGATATTTAGCTTACTGCACACACATATACTCCATATGAATGATAAAAATTACTGTGGTGATAAATGTTATTTTAGATGAATAGTTTAAGTGTCAGTTGCATAAATTCTGAGGACAAGTTCTGATGGAAGTTCTGATGATTAAATTTTGATGAAATCATATCAGTAATTATGTGAAGAATTACAGGATTAAAACATTCACTTTTCGAGTTAAGGAGTCATGTTCTGATGACTGTTAAGTTATGATATAAGTCTAAGTTCTGATATTAAATCCTGATTCTTTACTTGACTTATTTGTGGTTCAATCTGAAACAGTCATATTTAAAATCAGAATATGTTTGGGTGAGTTATAAACAGTCAACATAATTTGGGTTAGTGGTACTCGTATATGCACATTAATTTTTACTTGTTTCGTGTGCTCATTAACTCCTGTTTTAAGCTTCCAATGGCTGTTATTATTACTCATCAGTCTAGGGAGTCGAGGGGTCATTATTTTTACTTGTAATTGTTGCCCAGTCCTCGCGTCCCTTAGATTCCATTAGCTATTTAAACCAACGATTCATTCCAGCCAAAACATCCTTCACTTTCTCACAAACTCACTCTCTTTTTATTCATATCAACAAAAATGGCTAAGTTTAGTTGGTTTTACAACTATGGCACCGACACTGTGCATATTTTTCAAAATGGAATTCCAACTGCATATCCTATCAACAATATTCATCATAATCTCTGGATTTAATTTCCAGAGATCATTAAAAATGACTTGTTGAATGTCCAAAGAAATCTTAATCTCCGTTATCTTCGTCAGCAAGAACGGATCATTCGTCTTGCAGTGCTCTTCATCAGCAACATAAGGAGTTAGTCGTTAGGCTTCTTAGCTTAGGACTAAAGCTGTTAATGCTAGGAATTTTAGACTAGGGCAATCTTGTAATTTTATGCATGTAATTTAAGTTTCATGAAATGTATTAATTTGATATATTAATGAATTTTACTTTATTGCAAGATTTTGTCTCTGAGTCATTTCATATTCTGATGACCTTTCAATTTCTGATGCTAATCATATTCTGAAGACCTGTTAAGTTCTGATAAAAATCAAGTTCTGATGTTGACGTGGCAGTATTTATTTACTTGGTTTATTTTTGGTCATTACCTCAACGGTCATATTTTTTGAATATTGGTTTATGAGAGATAAAGCAGTAATAATCATTTATTTAATGGGATTACTTGGTTAGTGGGACGGTTTTTCTCCTTGAAAAACTTCATGTGATAAGTAATAATTGCTTATTTACCGTGCCCATTACTTTTTGCCTTAACTACTGCAAGTCTGACAGGTGTCAAGGTCTGTTCCACTACATATTAACTGCTGTCACATGGGGTGTCTAAGTAAAAGAGATAAAAGACTTTAAAATCTTTTATTTTCATTCTTATTCTACTCTTTCTCTTTTCTTATTCTCTCTCACATTTACTAACGGTTTCTTTACAGTCATTTTATCAAACACCTTACAGGCAATTTTATTTCTCACTTATTTCTCATGGCACCCAAGGACATAATTTTTGATGGAGCTAAGTTTGTTCCTAATAACTTCTCCGCTATTCTTAGCAAGTCAGAAGCCCCATCCGAACTTCATTTCATTCAGGACTTTCTTGCTAGTTCTGATATTGGGTACGCTCTGACCGAACCTGAAGCAGTCTCTGGTACTCAAGTACTGGAGTTCTGGAGAAGCGGAGTACATGATAATGGTGGTGCTCAAGGGTCCCCAAGTATTATTTTTTCATCAGGGGAGGATGAGTATATTGTGACATTGGCTACGGTCCGACAAGCACTGCAGCTACCTGAGAACTGTGTGTATTCTACTGTTAGAGAGCCAGTTCTTCAAAACATGATGGCCAGTCTGGGGTATGAGAGGACATTGGAAAAGCTGGGTCAATTGAAGAGATCTTTCATAAGGAGGGAATGAAGTTTCTTCTTTGACTGCATAACCAAGGCTTTTGCAAACAAATGTTCTAATTTCGATGCAATTCCCATATTTAGCCAACAAATCGGGTATGCTCTCATAAATCAAACTGATTTTGATTATGCAAGTGCTGTCTTAGGTTTTATTGGGGATAGAATGATACAAGATAGAAATACTGTTTATTTTTCTAGATTCTGTCAGCTTATCTATAGTTTTTGTTGTGATAATAAGCCCCAATCTGCTAGTGAATTAATTTCTTCATTCAAACTAGCTAAAAGAGCTTTTAATGACTTATTTTCTACTGATAATAAGAAGGCTGTGTTAAGACCCCTCCTAGTTTCTTTATCTGTCAAACAAGCCTTAATAAACTACGATCCAGTTAAATACACTGAACTATATCCTGATTTTCAACCATCCGAACCTCATCCATCAACACCTACCACCTCTACACAAACACCTCAAACTTCTCAACCTCAACCTTCAGATCCTACAGTGCAGCCTTCATCTTCAAAACCCAAGAGGACTAAGAAAGTACCTCAGACTCAACAGAAGAGAAGAAGGATTGTTCTGAGGGATGAGTCAGACAGTGAGGAACAGGTTCCAGTGTCAGAACCTGTTGTTGTAGAAGCTGAGAAGGTCTCTTCTCAGAAGGATACTGGAATTGGGAGTTCTAGGCCCCTAAAAAGGCTTAGAAAGCTAAGTTCTAATGATGCAGCTCCTTCAAACTCCTCAAAAGCTAAAAGATTCAAAACATTGGAAAAAAGGCCTGAAGATTCTGGTAAAGGAATGGAAGCAGCAGCTAAGGAAGGGGGTCATGAATCTCTGATCTCACAAGACCCTGTTGAAGCTCACAATTCTCCTAGTGCTGATCCAGACCTTCATGCAACTCATCACTCTCCACTTCATGAGCCGATAACAACTCATATTCCCACACCTCCAGTATCTCCAGTACATGCTGATAACCAGGGGCCAAGTGATGAAATTGACATCCATAACTTGGATGTGCCTCAGGTTTTGAATCTAGAAGCTCCACCAACTCAAATCACTCCACCAACAACACCACTTATTGATGCTGATTTTAATCCAGAATTGCCTACAACACCTTCTCTGCATCTAGATACTAAAGAGCAGATGTTAGGTGAGCATCAGAATATGGAAGTTGATCAGAACTTAGTTGGAGATCAGCACTTAGAGGATGATATTGAAGCCTCCATAGCCTCTCATACTATTCTTTTATCAGAAGATGCTGATGATGCTGATTCTATAAGTTCTGCTGCTGCTAATGATGAAGTTACTGGTGAAGCTGCTGCTATAAATGTAGATGCTGATGTAGCTGGTCCATCAGGACATGCACCTCAACAAACTATTCATAAAGCTAAGATAGTCAAGAAGTTTGTTACAGGGGAAGCACCAGTACCTTGGAGTGAAACTCCTAGAGGACAGGAGTGGACTAAGGAGTGGAACATAGTTAGTTTTGTTCCTTCTGAAAAGATTCTTGCTGAGTATCTTGCAAAAGCTGATGAAATGCTGATAAATGATGATTTCAAGGCACAGCTGAGAGTTACTGCATTGAGTACAAGGCACCTTCAACGTCAACACTCAATAACTCGTGACAAGGTGAATAAAATTCAAGAAAACTTGATCCATCAAGATATGAATCTGAAACTTGAAAAGAAAAGGTTTTTCCAACCTACCTTTGACAGAATTGCCAACATTGAGAAAACCCAAGAGAAGCATGAAAGGAATATGTGCTAAGTCCAATCATGTATTAGGATTTAGGAATAACTTTTTATGTAATCTGTTTTGATTTCATTGATATTAATAGAGACTTGTTTTGTTTTTATTACGGGCTCTATCTATTTAAGTGTTTAAATAAGATATACCATAGTTTAGACTAAAGCTTTTTATGGATTATGATGAGATCATAATAGTGAGACCTAAAAAGATGATAACTCTAAACTTAAATAGTTCCTGGTCATAGGATTACTAACTGGTAATTAATAATCCGCAAAGATCGGTACATACTATGCTTGCTTCATTAAGAAGGATGTCTGTTCTCATAGACATTTGTGTGGTGACACTATAGCTAGTATGTAGGTGCTTATTATAGAATAAGTTCACTGAACATGACTCGCACAGCTGAACAACTGATGGAGTTCACTCACGTGTCAACAGTTGTTCACATAATGATAGTTCTACAAGTATCCTTAGACTTGAGGTCATCATAGTCATCTTGTGTACACTGAACTATGCTTTGGTTTAGTTCTTAGTCTCCAGGGACAATTATTAGGACTCTACTGGGTATAGGAATTTGTACACGAAGATAGTGTATGATCAATAAAGGATCTACCCCTTCCAGTGAAGGAAGCGAATGTTCAAGGCTGATCCACTTATGCTAGTTCAGGAATCTCTGGCCAGAGTGAATGAAATTAGAAAGGAGTTTCTAATTTGCATAGAACTACGCATAGTAAATGGTAAGCAAGTGATTAAATTAGATAGGCTTGACACGAGATCCATGCCTTGTATTTAATCGGGACATTATAGGGTAGAAGGAGTTTATTGTACGGTAACTATTCACTGAATAGGTTCTTGGTATTCTAAGCAGTGAATTCATATTATCCGGATAGTCGCGATATGCTAAGAAGTATCCCTCACGATATAGAATAAATGTGATTAATTAATTAATCATATTTAATAAATTTGAGAATTTATATAAATAATGATAAAATAGTTTTATTATTATTTATTTCTACTACCGGCTTAATATTGAACCTACAGGGTCACACCATAAAAAGAGAATGATTTAATGGTGGAGGAAATAATTAATAATGGCTAATAATTATTTATTTATGAAATAAATAATTAATTGGCAAATTTAATAATTGATTAAATGAGATTTAATTGATTATAAATTAATTAAGAAAAGTTCTTAATATTATTAATTAAAGATTTAATTTTTGGAAATTAAATCAAGAGAGAAAATTATTTCTAAAGTGTTTAGAAAAAGGATTAATAATTAAAAGGTGTTTTAATTATTAATGAGAATAATAAATGGGATAATAATAATAATATTTATGGGAAAATTTTAGCTGAAAATTTTGCCTATAAATACACTATTATAGACCCTATTTTTATTCGAACCCAAGAACCCCAAAACCCAAAAAGTTTGGAAAAACCCAATTCTCTCCACCTCCTTCCTCCTTAACATCGTTTTCTTGGTGGATACCGGTGGAGTGCTTCACACTTGAGGAACAACTGCTAAGGATCTCTGATCGTTGACTCCGAATTATTTTAAAGGTTAGATTCGATTCCTATGTTTTTACCACGATTTATATGCTTTTATTTAGATTTTATATATGTAAAAGTGTTTTGCCATGCCCCCGCTGTAATTAAAAATCCAACAATGGTATCAGAGCGTAGGTTGTATGCATATAGATCTGTGGTAAAAATTTCAGAATTTTATGTGCTTGTATGAATTTATTATGATTTTACAAGTTATATCATGGATTAATTTTGTCTGATGAGAAATCGTTTCTCAGAATAATTTTGAATGTTGATCTGGGTTCTACAAGTGTTGTAGATCGTCTGGGTATTTTTTTCATAATTTTATGATGTATAGATTTTTATTATGAATTTTTGAAGTTCTTGTAATTAAATTCGTAATTAAATAAGTATATATATATGTATATTCAGTTGTATATATATATCTGCTATACATCTGTTATTGCATCTGCTTGTCTGCTGTTACACGGAGAAAAGAATCAAAAGGTACAGGTTCTGTCAGGCTCATTTTCCGAGAAAAAAGAAAAAAAAATAGGGGTATCGCGCATTCCGGGAATGCGTTACACACCTGTGGCGCATTCACGGAATGCGTTACACCTTTTAATGGCTTAAAAGGGTTGTAACGCATCACCGGAATGCGTTACAGGGCTTGTAACGCGTTCCTGTAATGCGTTACAGCCCGTCTGTTAATTTTAAATTGATTTTCTGGGAGTTTCGTAACTCCGTTTTAGGCGTGCAATATACCGTTGGATTCATTTTTCTGAGAAGGATCTAATGGAGTGATCAATTGTAGTTTATATAAAAGTTTTGAACTGTTTATATTTCCATGAAGTGTTTTAAAGTTGTTTTTGACTGTTTTTAATTGCTTCATGTGATACATAGAGATGTATAATGCTTAGACTAATGTGCTAGATGATATAACATGCCTACCTTGATGTTTATTCATGTTGATATATGTGATATATGTTTAGTTTATCATGCGATGATAGATTTAGGTGAACTTAAATGAACATAAGGCGTTTGTTAGACAACCTAGTATAGTGAAATTGTTTCATAACCTTAAGAATAATATTATGAATACAATCATGAGATTCTTGTGTTTATGAAACACGTAATTGAATATGAATTTTTGATATGAGAGAAAGGATGATTCTGTCAACAACAGATTTCTATCTGTAAGAAAGGGTTATTAAGTGACGCCTCTTGACAATGCTCCACCCGATCTGGGAATCATCTGATTATTGATTATTGATTTGAAATATTTAATTTAAAAGGAAGAATCTCTTTATAATATGATTATGATTGTAACATAATATAATCCCTCTAAAATTAAATAATATCAAGTAGTAATTGGCCAATGACACAACGGGCTTGTGTCGGTCATAGCCTTCCAACATGATAGAAAGTAGTTCTTATTTTTAAATCATTGTCATTTCGTGCCACAGCCGAGGGCTTTGATTTCGAAATAAGAAATACTTGTCTATTACATAGAGATGTGTACATTGAATAAGAATCTAAATGTCGTTACGTGCCACAGCCGTGGGCCTTTGGGGACTGATTCAATTATACGGAATGTTGGGTTAGACTTGACTTAGAATATTGAGTTTGTCGTGCCACAGCCGTGACTCAATTATTCAAGAGGCTAAAGTTTGATTAGGGAATAACATTAGATGTAATTGACAAGAGTTGTCTGCCTATTGAACATTACATGGCGTTTCGTGCCACAGCCAGGGTTGTGTAATGGAATGTAGGATCCCTATTCCTACTAGCATTATGAATGCTTAATTTTTCACGTAGGGGGTTGAATAAATTAGATAAACTAGTGGGAGCCACTTATGAATAAAGAACCGATTCATATAGTGTTTTGAAATGAAATCGAATATTTGCTAAGTGTTGTTATGTGTTTATCATTTACAGATTTACTTTGTACGTTATGTCTTCTGCACTATCACTCAGGAGCATACTAGATGCTCACAAATTGACTGGTCCTAATTATGCTGATTGGCTTCGAAACTTGAGAATTGTTCTCAGGATTGAGAAGCTGGAATACGTGATTGACTCACCTAAGCCTACTGAACCTGCTATTGATGCACATAATGATGAACATGTTGTGTATCGTAAGTGGATAGATGATGCAGATGTTGCTCAATGCATCATGCTAGCTTCCATGAACATTGAGCTACAGAAGCAACATGAGCATATGGATGCTCACACTATCCTAATGCATCTACAAGAGTTGTATGATGTGGCGGGGAGGACAGCTCGATATGAGATATCGAAGGAGTTGTTCCGTTGTAGGATGTCTGAGGGATCATCTATGAATGACCATGTACTTAAGATGATCAATTTGATTGAACGTCTTGGACAACTTGGTTTTGCCATGGATGGGGAGCTGAGCCAAGACTTGGTCTTGCAATCGCTTCCGAGTTCGTTCTCGCAGTTTGTTGTGAACTTTCACATGAATAAGTTGGATGTCAGCCTGCCTGAACTCCACAACATGTTGAAGATTACGGAATCGAATTTTCCCCCTAAGAAGAGTTCTGTTCTTCTAATTGGTGAAGGTTTCAATCCTAAGAAAAGGAAGAGGAACTCTTCCAAGAAAAAAGAAAATAGGTGAGAAAATGCCGGTTCCACCAAAAGCTGAAGACCCCAAGAGCAAAGTAGTTTGCTTTCACTATAACAAGGTGGGGTACTGGAAGAGGAACTGCAAGGTTTACCTTGCAGAATTGAAGAAGAAGAAGGGTAGTGAGACTACCGCTTCTGATTCAGGTATGTTCATGATAGAAGTGAATATGTCATTAAATCAAATTTCTACTTGGGTATTAGATACCGCCTATGGTTCTGACATCTGCAATTCGTTGCAGGGACCATGGAGAAGTAGGACTCTTGAGGAAAAGGAGGTGATTCTACTGATGTGAAATGGAGCAAGAGTTGCTGCTGAAGATGTAGAATCATTTCATTTACATATGCCTACGGACAAGACTATTGTTTTAAATAGTTGTTATTTTATTCCCTCGATTGTGAGGAATATTATTCCATGTTAGACTTGGCTAGATTTTCATTTATTATTGAGAATAATGAATGTTCTATTCTTAGAGATAATATTCTTTATGGACGTGGTGCTTTAAATAATGGTCTGTATATATGTGATATAATTTACTTCAGATTGAACAAACTAATAAAAGAAAAGGGATGATGAAAATCTCACTTCATAGTGGCACTGCAGTCTCCATTTAGTAGACATGGAAAGAGGACTGCAAATTTGCTAGGAATGGTACACACAGATGTATGTGGACCAATGTCTAAGCAAGCCATAGGTGGATTTTCATACTTCATTACTTTCATATATGATAGATCTAGATTCGGATATGTGTTTGATGAAACACAAGTCTGAAGCCTTTGAAAAGTTCAAAGAGTATAAGTATGAAGTGGAGAAACAAACCAAACATAGTATTATAATTCTTCGATTAGATCGAGGTGGTGAATACTTTAATGGAGTGTTTCTAGATTATCTCAAAGTAAATGGTATAGTCTCTCAGTGGACTCCTCCAGATTGGTATCTGAAAGGAGAAATCGAACTTTGTTAGACATAGTTCGGTCCATGATGAGCTATGCAAATCTTCCAGTATTCCTATGGGGTTATGCATTGGAAACCTCAGCATATTTACTGAATAAGGTGTCTTCCAAATCTGTTCCTCAAACTCCGTATGAGATATGGAAAGAAAGGAAACCGAGTCTTAAACACGTTAAGATTTGGCAATGTCCAGCATAGGTCAAGTAAGTTGACCCAGATAAGCTGGAATATCGATCCGTAAAATGTAGTTTTATGGGATATCCTAAAGAGACTTTAGGGTATTACTTTTACACCGATCATCGGGTGTTTGTCTCCAGACATGCTACCTTCTTGGAATAGGAATTTATCCTTGAAGGAAACAGTGGGAGCAAAATTGAACTTGATGAAGTTCAAGAAGCACAAACTACTACGGTTCAAGTGGAAACACCTGTTCTAACTGAACAACCTTTTGTGGAATAGCCCATTCATAGATCAGAGAGAGTGTCTCGCCAACCTGAGAGGTAATATGGCCTTGTCATTGAGAATGACAATGAGTTGTCGATCATTGATGATGACGACCCTGTGACCTATAATGAGGCTAAGAGTAGTGTTGACTCAGAGAAATGGCATAGTGCCATGAAATCCAGAATGGAATCTATGTATACGGTATACAAAAGATAGATTATAGCAGATGGCCAGGTGGAGACCTATAAGGTCAGGCTTGTGGCAAAAGGATTCAAACAAAGGCAATGGATTGACTTTGATGAAACCTTTTACCTGTAGCCCTGTTAAAATCAGTTCGGATTTTGCTTGCGATTGCTGCTTACTACGACTATGAGATCTGGCAATTAGCCAGATGGTTTTCTTTCCAAGAGAAATGAAAACCTAGTGTGTAAGCTGCTGCGAACCATATGTGGTTTAAAGCAAGCTTCTCGAAAGATGGAACATTCATTTTGATGAGACAATCAAAGAGTTTGATTTTATCAAAAACATAGATGAACCATGCGTCTACAAAAGGGTTAGTGGCAGCACGGTAACATTTCTTGTATTGTATTGAATTAGAGTTGACACACATAACAACATAGCAGACCCACTCACAAAGCTACTTTATGAAAGTCACTTTGATCATCATAAAGACAAGATGGGTATTAGATACCAGAGTGATTGGCTTTAGTACAAGTGGGAGATTGAAAGGAATATGTCCTAAGTCCAATCATGTATTAGGATTTAGGAATAACTTTTTATGTAATCTGTTTTGATTTCATTGATATTAATAGAAGACTTGTTTTGTTTTTATTACGGGCTCTATCTATTTAAGTGTTTAAATAAGATATACCATAGTTTAGACTAAAGCTTTTTATGGATTATGATGAGATCATAATAATGAGACCTAAAAAGATGATAACTCTAAACTTAAATAGTTCCTGGTCATAGGATTACTAACTGGTAATTAATAATCCGCAAAGATCGGTACATACTATGCTTGCTTCATTATGAAGGATGTCTGTTCTCATAGACATTTGTGTGGTGACACTATAGCTAGTATGTAGGTGCTTATTATAGAATAAGTTCACTGAACATGACTCGCACAGCTGAACAACTGATGGAGTTCACTCACGTGTCATCAGTTGTTCACATAGTGATAGTTGTACAAGTATCCTTAGACTTGAGGTCATCATAGTCATCTTGTGTACACTGAACTATGCTTTGGTTTAGTTCTTAGTCTCCAGGGACAATTATTAGGGCTCTACTGGGTATAGGAATTTGTACACGAAGATAGTGTATGATCAATAAAGGATCTACCCCTTCCAGTGAAGGAAGCGAATGTTCAAGGCTGATCCACTTATGCTAGTTCAGGAATCTCTGGCCAGAGTGAATGAAATTAGAAAGGAGTTTCTAATTTGCATAGAACTACGCATAGTAAATGGTAAGCAAGTGATTAAATTAGATAGGCTTGACACGAGATCCATGCCTTGTATTTAATCGGGACATTGTAGGGTAGAAGGAGTTTATTGTACGGTAACTATTCACTGAATAGGTTCTTGGTATTCTAAGCAGTGAATTCATATTATCCGGATAGTCGCGATATGCTGAGAAGTATCCCTCACGATGAAGAATAAATATGATTAATTAATTAATCATATTTAATAAATTAAAGAATTTATATAAATAATGATAAAATAGTTTTATTATTATTTATTTCTACTACCGGCTTAATATTGAACCTACAGGGTCACACCATAAAAAGAGAATGATTTAATGGTGGAGGAAATAATTAATAATGGCTAATAATTATTTATTTATGAAATAAATAATTAATTGGCAAATTTAATAATTGATTAAATGAGATTTAATTGATTATAAATTAATTAAGAAAAGTTCTTAATATTATTAATTAAGGATTTAATTTTTGGAAATTAAATCAAGAGAGAGAATTATTTCTAAAGTGTTTAGAAAAAGGATTAATAATTAAAAGGTGTTTTAATTATTAATGAGAATAATAAATGGGATAATAATAATAATATTTATGGGAAAATTTCAGCTGAAAATTTTGCCTATAAATACACTATTATAGACCCTATTTTTATTCGAACCCAAGAACCCCAAAACCCAAAAAGTTTGGAAAAACCCAATTCTCTCCACCTCATTCCTCCTCCTTAACATCGTTTTCTTGGTGGATACCGGTGGAGTGCTTCACACTTGAGGAACAACTGCTAAGGATCTCTGATCGTTGTCTCCGAATTATTTTAAAGGTTAGATTCGATTCCTATGTTTTTACCACGATTTATATGCTTTTATTTGGATTTTATATGTGTAAAAGTGTTTTGCCATGCCCCCGCTGCGATTAAAAATCCAACAAAGCAACAGTCTCAGATTGATGAAATTTTGAAGAATCAAGCTTCTCACCAATCTCAACTCAATGAGATCCAATCCTCAGTGGAATTGCTTGTCTCTCTTCTTTTACCTGCTGATGCCAAAAAGGGGGAGAAAGTAATTAAGTCCAAATGCAAACCTATTAAGACACTGAAGGGAAATGATGATGGGAAAGATGACCGGGGAAACTCTAGAATGGGTGGAGGTCATGGTCAAGGTAAAGGTTTTTCATCAAGTAAAGCTATAACTACAAGTCAAAGAACAAGTTTTGATACTGGGAGATGAATAACTTTTGATACTGGTAAAGGGATAAGTTCTGATGAACATCTGGAACTTGATGAGGAAATTTCAAGACAGTTATTTCTGAAAGAAAATCCAGGAATGGACTTTGAGAGTCTAAAGGAAGAAGAAGCTAGACTTAAGTTAGAAAAAGTCAACTCTAAATCTGAAGCTTCTGTTGTTGAAAAGAAATTTCCTAAGGCTAAAGGCATTGTGATAAAAGAAAGGACAAATCCTGTGGCAACTAAGGCCAAATCACAAATGGAGATAGATCTAAGGTCCAAGAGGAAAGAAAAAGTTGGAGAACCTATAAAGGTTTATGTGCCTGCTATGGATGAAGAAATATCTATTGAAGATGCTAATCTTACTCTGATTTCAAAGAAGATTTCTCAAACAACCTCTGACATGGCTCAAGTTATTCAGAGTCAAGATATAGTAAGTTCTGATATGACACTGAAGCAAGCAACCTCTGACATAGCTCAAGTTAGCTTGATATCAGAAGATAAGTTAAAGGAAACCTCTGACATTGCTCAGGTTAAACCTTCAAAGTTACTCCTACCAGGATTCACCAAAGCCAAACAAACTCAACCTTTGAAGACTGCAGCAAGTGGTTTTGAAGCAAGAGTTGTTACAGGAAAGGAAGCAAGAGATAAATCTGGATTGGGTAGTGCTGATGAAAGAAGAGTACATAACACAACCAATGATCCAACTTCCTTAAGTGAACCAGGTCTTGGAGCAACTCCTGAAATATTGAATTGACTTGAAACTGTACAGATGGTTTACCATACCTTCTTGAAAGAACACATCTTGTTATATTTCATGACAGATGAAAGGGTCTACCACATTAGGCAGAATGCTATACCACTGAAGTATTATGAGGAACTAGAACATGTTCTATTCTTACTTCAAGTGAAGAACAGATTAACAGATGGTGCTGCAAATTATTTGAAGACTCAAATTCAGAGACATAAGAAGCTTTATTCTGTAAAGTCTGACAGCACATACTGTCCCAAGTACAGAGATCACAAGGGTGATATTGTCGAGATGAAGCCTAACTCTGCTAAGATTATAACTACCTTTCTGGGTTATAAGGCTGTGGAATTCAATCTTGAGTCTGACAAGGCATATTTGATCAGACTAGATCAGGACATAAGGAAAGCTAAAATAAATGATCTCAGGGCTGCTATCTTTCAAATTGGTAAAGATACAGTTGAATTGAAGAATGCTAAAAGGAGGATGATTGATGAACTTAAATATGCTGAGAGATGTTTATTAAAGAACTATCTCAGAACAACTCCTGATATCGAAGAGATCAGTAATTGAAGCCAAGTCAAGATCTACAACTACTCAAATTCTGATGTGTATACAGACTGAAGTTGTTATCAGAAGTTAAAAATGGTAAAGCTTGAAGGACTGTAAGTTGTAGTTATCTAGTCAAATTCTCATGCATTTGTACTTAATGTTTTTGACATCATCAAATATCTGTTAAACTTGTATATTATGCTAATTTACAAGTTGGGGGAGATTGTTAGATATATTTGATAATGTCATGTCTAATATGATTTGTGTTTAGTTTTCAGATCTTACTTAAACAGGACAAATCAGTACTTAACTGGAAATCAGCACTTATACTGAAGTCAGAACTTAAGTTGTCAGAACTTAAGTTATCAGGAGATATTTATCAGGAGATAATATCAGGACTTAAGGGGACTTTCAGATAAGGAAGGCGGCTGATTAAAAGGATAGAAGATCAAGACAAATGCAAGAAGATATATGCATGAAGAAGGAATTCTATGAAAAATAGAATACTTGGAAGAAAAGATAACTGATTGATATATTTTAGGAAGCAGAATTATATTCCATATCAATTAGAGATTATCTTGTAACTGTGTAGTATAGAAACACATACATAGGGTTTACACTATAAGTGTTATCATTATCGAGAATAATATTCATTGTAACCCTAACAGCTCTCGTGATATTTGTTCATCACTGAGAGAGGACAGTTCCATATTGTTACAGAGGTTATTATATTGAATAAAGTCTGTTTTCTGTTACTTGTGTTCTTTAATTTGATTTGATTGTGCTAAACACTGTATTCAACCCCCTTCTACAGTGTGTGTGACCTAACAGCTTGATACAAAAAGTGTCGTTCAGATCTGTCATGGCTATTGCTGCTACAAGTCAAACTATATACTACACACATACATAGCTAACCACACTATACTAAGCTGCATCTATCTACATATGTCACATATAATATACATCTAGTCTCCTTATGTCAAATCTCAGAATCCTGGCGGAATATGCCTCAACTCATCATGGAGCATTTGGATAACTGACTGTGCCAAACAGATAGCTCTATAAAACTCTGCATAGGAATGCGAGCCATAATGCATCAAAGCATCTAACTCAAAAGTAGCACTCATCACTGTGGACTGAAGCCTCTGCCTCATAATATAATCTGGCTGAAGTGCAGCTAACGGTCCTCGGTCTCTCTGATCAAACAATCCCATGATCTCCCTGCACTGAGATCTCCAATACTCAACATCCTCTCTCACAATACTATACTCATGATATGGAACCATATGTGGCTCTGCAACATGTTCTACAGACTCCTGTGATGGATCTCTCGGTATCCCTACAATACCCTGTTGTGGTAATCCTAACTGTAAACCCACATCATGCTCACCCATACCTTTAACCGGGGCCATCTGAAACACCTCTGGCTCTGGGGCATGCACCTATATAGGAGGTAACACTGCTGGTGGAAACTCCGGCTCAATCTCTGGAATAAACTGATACTCTATCGGAAGTGGAGGTGGAAGCATCGGCTCAAAGAACTCTAGCGGATCAAATATCTCCACCGGATCATGGATCTGCTCTGGCACTGGTGGTGTTGGCTCCTGGGGTAATGGTGGTGGTGGTGGTGGTGGTGGAAGAGGTGGAAATACATGTGCTGACACTTGTGGAACAACTGGTGTAACCGGTCTTGTAACTGTCCTCTCGGAGGATCCCGATGACGCCATCTGATAATATAACAAGTAAAGAAGAAAGGTCACTTAGTAATCCTAGAACTTATACTTTCCTAATATAGACTCATCTAAATCCTAACACTACTCTTCCTATCTTACTATTCCTATCCTATGTGATCTCTCTATCTTATCTTAATCCTAATGTTCTTATTTTCAGGGACCTAACCTACAGCTCTGATACCAAACTTGTAACGCCCTCCATACCTGGGCTATAAGTCTGGGGGTTACTAGCTAATCACCAAACATGTACAATCTATATAATAATTAAGCAGCTATATATATCTAAACCCCTTTAACACTAACCAGGATCTTTTAAGGTTGAAGTATGAAAATAAGAACCATTAACTAACTTTATTACAAACCAAATTTTAAATCTTACCACTCTCTTTATTACAAAACATTGTCTAACCAGTTTTTAAACAAAGCTACCTTGGGTATGAGAGGATCTCGCGGCCTGACTCACTTCTATATTACTCGAGTCCTTATAGGTTTCATTTTCCTTCTTAACTGAAAACAATAAGGTGAATAACAACAAGAAAAGGGTGAGCCAAAAGTTGCTCAACAAGTCCGTAATATACAAGCAGTGCTAGAGTAAGTTAAATGAACCGGTAATTTGACTACATCTGTAAAGATATAACCTTGCGAGAAGAGAACGAAGGCCATTATCGGCGAATACAAATGAACTAAGCTGGACACAAGTTCGCACCTATACCCTGGTGATCAGCCATAATACAATGCAGATCTATATCCCACTATATAGATCCAGTCGGGTACCCAGGCTCTACGGCCCATCTCAAGGATCCTATTAAATCCCGATCCTTAGGATCAAGTGTAAACTTAATCCCAACGTCACTATCCAGTCCATAGAGGAGCAACCAGAACAATCGGTATGCTTTGATATATCCCAACACCAGAATATATATCAATATTGTAATATCCGAGATATATCTTGTAATTATTTTGCTATTAAATAATTATTATATGTGTTCAGTATCTATTCGGTGAATTAATTGTTAAATGTTATCTGTATTTGGATATTCAAAAATAATATTAATTGAGTATTTTAATTTTTATATGTCCAAAATAAAATATAGATAATTGTCATATCTTCCTAATTATTTTTATGATGATTTATGAATTTATAAGAATCATATGAAATTTATAAAATCTTTTTCCGGGTATTTAAAATCTATTTTATAAAAACGGGAACCAACCGACGTCACCCGTTGTTACGTTTTTGGAACCCGAAACTCTTCCGAAAACTCCTTCCTAACCTAATTGTAATATTCCGAGCATTTTCCATGTTTCGACTTTTTCGATCCGGCGTACGGTTTGTCCTGCGTGGGTCCCGGCGTAACATTTTCGATACAATATTCATTTCGGTAAATCAATAAAACTCGTATTTTCGATAAACGGGAGCTTTTGATTAAACTATCACAATTATCACTTCGTAGTACGTGTAACCAGGCGCTGAGACCAAGACCGCAGTACAAATTGTACTGATTTGGATAATTATCCCGAAAACCGATACCGTTTGGATCAGTTTTTATAAATAAACGTACCATTGTATATCCGGAATGATCCAACGGGATACTAATTTTCCGTAAATATAAATAGCCTTTACCCGTATTTTATTTCGTATCAAAATCATTTGCAGACAGATAATTATATAATTTTCAGAGAAAAAAACCTAATTTCATAAACTGTTCTAAGAATCAAACAAGCTTTTGGAGGTGTTATTGAATTCGGTTTGGAAAGCTCGAGTAACCAATCTGAAGGTCTTGAAGAGCTCTACCAGATTCTGTAATCCATACACCTGCAGAAATCAAGGTTATTTTTCTATAATTTTATTTATTTTCGAATTATTTTTAGTAAGAATATGAATTTTTGTTCGGATGATTGTTTGTATGATTTGATGATTGCATGTTGTAGAGCTTCTTTTCCTGATGATTTTGATATATTATACGTCTGATTTGAAGTTCAATAACATGTTCAAATTTGAGTTTGATTTTCGAATTTTAAAATTAAGGTTTATAACCCGTATGAATGTTCTTAATTAAAATTTGGGGGTTTCTTATTCTGGAATAGATTGATGTTGTGATATAGTGGTTTGTGTTCTCTGTGAAATTTGCAATCAAGTCGTATAAGTTTCATGAATCAACCAGGTCTGTAGAGAAGGGAGTTGTGTTTTGAATATTTCCGAAGTTCGCCGGACACTAGCAAACTTCACGGCCAAATTCCGGCCAACTCAGGGACTGTTAGGTTGATTTGTTGGCATGGGTGTGTTCCTGGTGAAGTGTAGTTGTGATCTGGAGGTGGTGGTGGCCTGAGCACCCCTGGATCGTGTTCTCCTGCGAGACATGGTGTTTTCCGGCGACCCCCTGTAAAAATTGCAGTTTGGTACCTGAACTTTTGGGGACGATACAGTTAGGTCCCTGAAGTTTCCAGACTTTGCAAATTTAGGATTCCTGTTTTAAAAATATTTAAAAATCATATTTCCTATTTATTTTTATTAGAAAAATTCGTTTTTAATTTCTGAAAATTCTAAAAATTATTATATTAATTCCAAAAATTATTTTTAATTCAAAAATAAATCTGAATTAATTAGTTAATTAATTTCAGTTAATTTTTAATTGATTAATTGGTCAATTAATTCGGAAATTAATTGATTAGTTGATTTAATTAATTATTAATTGATTTTAATTAATTATTTAATTAGATTTAATTATTTAAAAATGATTTAAAAATTTTGAAAAATAGTTTCGAGCTCCAAAATATTATTCTAAATTATTTCCAAGGCTCGATAATTATTATAAAATTGTTTCGAAGCCAGAATTGGCTAACCGAACCCTGTTTCTTAACCCGAAATTGATCCAACGACCCGTTTTAATTCTGAAAAATGTTTTAAAAATCATTTTAAATACCAGAAAGCCTATTTATGACCCGAAACTTCTTTATAAATGATATGTCGTTGATTATATGACGTATTATGTGTTATATGTGATTTGTTTATTGACTGTCGGTCTATATATTCGATGTGTACTTGTTTATTGCATAACTTTCAATCCGTTAATCGGATTTAGGTAAAACGAAGGGTAGATAGAAGTATGTGTTGAATAAAATCGTATGAGTTGATTATTGATAGATGCTTATGATATGTGAGCAGAAGAGGCAAAACGTAGGAAAGGGAAACAGGTAGTTGAGGAGTAAGGCGGTTGAGATTGGAAGCGAGTACAGTGTAGTAAGCTAACACCAGGCAAGTGTTCTGAACTTTCTCGAGATATTGTAGTGATTGATAGTCCTGTTCTAAATTGCAAGTGCTTTGAAGCACTAAAACCCAAACCCTGATTCCAGTTTTGATCTTGAGCCGTAAACCTGATTCTTTCTATACCATTGATTGTTGTATACCTAGACCCGAACCACAAATATACAATATCATTCTGCAAATACATATAAACTATATACCAAACACTGAATCGAATTATCTTCACACTCAAACCATTGTATCCTAAGCTTTGAAAGGCAAAATCTTTGAAACCTTGAAACACTGATTCCTTTGTTATCCAATTCTTTCATTACCCAACAGCTAAACTTTGAAAATGCCATATTGATCCTCATGAACTCTGAAACCATTTCATTATGAAACATCCAATATTGTTAATGATTCTGTTTATTGTTTATTATTGCTTATTCTGTTATTATGCTAGAATTGGATTGTTTTTATAAAAATTATGGACCAGATTCGTGGTCAGACCATATGATGGTCAAATTAGGCCAATGTGTACCTTGGATCCAGTAGTTAGAGCAATGCTGTATGCTTTGCTCGGGGTTAGTGCGTGACTGATCAGCAGCCTAACCTTGGTTTTTAAAATGAAAGTATAATGTCCAATTCTAAATCATAATTCATTGTTCACTTGATATCGTAACCATTTTCACCTGATGATCATTATTCTCAGTTTTGTCATTGTGACTTGCTGAGCTAGTTAGCTCATTTGTGCGATGTTGTTTATGTTCTTTTCCAATTAAGAAGGAACATGTTGGTAACGAGGATCCCCAGTCCAGCGCGAGAGCTAGGGGTTCAGGTTGATCGAGCTGAGCTAGTAGGCTTCTTTTGGGATAATATAAGTTTGTAAAAGTTTGTAATAATATTTAATACTCAGTTCTGAGTTTGGATAGATGGGATTTGAACGGTTTGTAATATAAGTGTGTGCTCGGCTTGTGTGCATACTTTAACCTGTTGCGGTCCGTGGTAGTTGGTAAGTAGGGTCACTACATATTATTATTATCTTTATTATTGTTATAAGCAGGTTATAAATAAGGTGTATGTGTGGATCCCAAACTTCTGACCCGGGTTTGGAGGGCGCCACAGGTTTGGTATCAGAGCTACAGGTTATAAGTCACTGACACAAGCCTAGGTTGACGGGAATGGGTAGAGGGTTAGGATTAGGAGTAAGGAATAGAATGATAGAACGTCGAGAGGTTGAGTGTTACGGTATAACCGGTATTAGTATAATTCGCGTCGTGGTTCGAGATTCTTATATTGCGATATGATTTCAGATAGCAGCGATGGCCGACTCTTTATTCCTGTATCAGCTGATCACTCAGAGCCTTCAGTTGGAGCGCCATCATCGGATCCACGTCCTGTTATTCCACCAGCATTGGCTATTCTACCTCCACCTGTGTTGCAGCCCGTACCACTGCAGGCTATTCCACCCCTAGGCACGAGGCCCCTGTTAGAGGACCCCCACCTGCTGATTCAGGCTTTACTGGTCATTCAGTCATAGGAGTACCTTTCCAGTTCTCTTTATATCCTGTCCCATATCATCAGTTTGAGTCCTGCCTTATGGAGCAGCGGTTCTTTCAGGGTCAAATTCAGGAGTTACTACATATTATGCGTACCAGAGAGGTTGGGAGTGGTGAGAGGCGACTCAGAGAGAGGCTACATGCATTTCGTAGGACAGCTGCAGTGAGGATTGCTGAGGCTGCACATGAGGACATCACCCATGATTTCTTAGTGGAGTGGGCTAACTGGGTTCTAGAAAAGCTTGAGGAGATTGGAGGTCCAGACCTGCCATGAGTCTGAGATCCAGAAATAGAGATGCTGAGCAGTGTTGTTATGGTTATATAAAAATGCCTCCCAGAAGAAATACCCGCACCAACACCCAGAATGAAGAAACCAACAACAACAACAATAACAACCAAGATGATACAAACCCGAATGTGAACCCAGGACCCATAGACCCAGCAATAGCCCAGATTCTTCAAATTTTGGCCCAACAAATAGTTCACCTGGCACAACAATAACAAAGGAAGACCAATCCCCAGGTAACCTTCAAAACTTTTCAGGCAGTAAACCCACCAGAATTTAAGGGTTCCTTGGAACCGATTGAAGCAAATGTGTGGTTAAAGGAAATAGAGAAGGCATTTGCCTTGGTAAAAGTGAAAGAGGAGCAGAAGGTTGAGTTTGCAAGTTACTATTTGAAGAATGAGGCCACCTATTGGTGGGAGATGGTGAAGACATTGGAAGGTACAAATGTTATTACTTGGGAGAGGTTTAAGGAATTGTTTCTAGAAAAGTATTTTCCTCAGTTTATCCAGGATCAGATGGAGCTGAAGTTTTTAGAGTTGAAGCAAGGAACTATGTCGGTGGCAGATTATGAAAGTAAGTTTGAATAATTGTCAAGGTATGTGCCGTCGTATGTGGATACTGACAGGAAGAAAGCTAAGAGATTCCAGCAAGGCTTGAAGCCATGGATCAGAGGGAAGGTAGCTATTTTTGAATTGGAGACCTATGCAGGAGTGGTACAGAAGGCCATGATCGCGGAGACAGAGAGTGAGATGTCACAGAGGAGAAGGAAAGTAAGAAAAGGAAAGTTGAGGGAAGTGAGGTTCAGTTACAACCAGGGAAGTTTCCAAATTTTAAGAAGGGCAAGTTTCCGCCAGGAAGAAATCTTAATTTCAGGAGACAGAATGCAGGCGACGGAGGCCAGGGCCACCGTCCAGTTAATGTGAATCAGCCAAATCAGTTGAGACTAACTTTTCCAGATTGTCAAGTTTGTGGAAAGAAGCATGGAGGAGTTTGTAATAAGTTGAATGTGGTATGTTTCAAATGCAACCAGAAAGGGCACTATTCGAGGGAGTGCCAAAATCAGCCAGCAAGAGAACCAGCAAATAAGAATCAGCCTATCCGGAATCCAGCAGTGAAGGTTCCAGCCATCGGATTTACGTGCTTTAAATGTGGGAAACCAGGACATATAGCCAGGGATTGCAAGACACCAGCCTCAGTCAGTAATGCATTGAGGATTATGGGATCTACCCCAATAGTGAATGAGACTCCAAGGGCTAGAGTTTTTGACATATCTGTGAAGGATGATATCCAGGATACGGATGGCGTGGCAGGTACGCTTAATGTGAATTCTTTATATGCCAAAGTGTTAATAGATTCGGGAGCAACTCGATCGTTTATTTCATAGGATTTTGTTAGTAAGTTAAATTGTCCAGTTGAGTATTTAAATGAAATAATAACTGTGGAATTAGCAAATCAAAAACGTATATCTGTTAATCAAGTTTGTGGGGATTGTGAGATTGAGATCTCTGCTAGTAAATTTTGTGTAGATTTGATACCATTTAAGTTAGGAGAATTTGACGTTATATTAGGGATGGATTGGTTATCTAAGCATGATGCCCAGATAGATTGTCGAAATAAGAAGGTAATGGTGAAGACGCCAGATGAAAGGATAGTAACGTTCAAGGGCCAGAAGCAAGTAAAGAAGTTCTTAACAATGATTCAAGCTAAGAAGTTATTACGGCAAGGATGCGAGCATTTCGTAGCATATGTGATCGATAGAAGTCAGGAACCAGCAAAAAATTAAAGATATTCCAGTAGTAAATGAATTTCCAGACGTGTTTCCCGACGAATTACCAGGACTTCCTTCAGATAGAGAAATTGAATTTGCGATCAACTTAGCACCTGGAACAGAACCAGTATCCAAGGCCCCGTATAGAATGGCGCCCGTTGAGATGAAAGAGTTAGCAAAGCAATTGCAACAGCTGTTAGAGAAAGGAGTAATCAGACCCCGTGTGTCCCCGTGGGGAGCACCGGTATTATTTATCAAGAAGAAAGATGGAAGCATGAGACTGTGCATTGACTATAGGGAGCTCAATAAGCTTACAATCAAGAACAAGTATCTATTACCTAGAATCGACGATTTGTTTGACCAATTGAAGGGAGCCAAGTATTTCTACAAAATTGATTTAAGATCAGGATATCATCAACTGAAGATCAAGTCAGAAGATATACCGAAGACAGCTTTCCGAACAAGGTACGAACATTATGAATTTTTAGTAATGTCTTTTGGATTAACCAATGCCCCGACAGCATTTATGGACATGATGAACAGAATTTTCAAGGAATATTTGGACAAGTTCGTTATTGTATTTATAGACGATATTTTGATCTATTCAAAGATGGAAGAGGATCATGCGGAACATTTAAGAACAGCTTTGGAGATTTTAAGGAAAAAAGAGGTTATATGCTAAATTCTCGAAGTGTGAGTTTTGGCTACAGGAAGTTCAGTTCATAGGACACATAGTTAGTAATGAAGGGATCAAAGTGGACCCGGCAAAGATCGAGGTAATTACGAATTAGGAGAGACCGAGAACACCCACCGAGGTAAGAAGTTTCTTGGGATTGGCAGGATATTATCGACGATTCGTCCAGAATTTCTCAAGAATTGCAACACCATTAACAAAGCTTACACGAAAGAATGAAAATTTTATATGGAACGATAAGTGCGAAGAGAGTTTTCAGGAGTTGAAGCGAAGATTAATCACGGCACCTGTTTTGTCACTTCTAGACGATCAAGGGAATTTCGTAATTTATAGCGATGCTTCTCACAAAGGATTTGAATGTGTTCTAATGCAGCACGATAAGGTGATTGCGTATGCGTCAAGGCAATTGAAACCACACGAACAGAAGTATCCTACTCATGATTTGGAGCTAGCAGCCATAGTGTTTGCTTTAAAGATCTGGAGACATTACCTTTATGAAGAGAAGTGTGCGATTGATACGGATCACAAAAGTTTGAAGTATATATTCACCCAGAAGGAACTTAATATGAGGCAAAGGAGATGGTTAGAATTGATCAAAGACTATGATTGCTCGATTAATTATCATCCCGGTAAAGCAAACGTTGTAGCAGACGCGTTAAGTCGGAAGGAAAGGTTAAATGAGTTATCAGTACCTGAAGAGATATATAAGGAATTTCAGAGATTGGAATTGGAGATTAGAGTTTGCAAGCCCGAAGAAGCGAAAGTGTACAGTATGACTTTCCAGCCGGAGTTGCTGGAGAAAATAAAGAAAGGTCAGGAAGATGTAATGGATCAAGATATAAATCGTTTGGTAGGTGAAGAGTTATACACACAAAAGGATGATCAAGGTATTCTGAGATTTTCATCTAGAATTTGGATTCCACCAGTGACGGAGCTGAAAAATGAAATTTTACAAGAGGCACATAGTTCAAGATATTCCATCCATCCAGGGAGTACCAAAATGTACAGAGATTTAAAGAAGAATTATTGGTGGCCATACATGAAGAGGGAAATTGTGGAATGGGTTAACAAATGTTATACCTGTCTAAGAGTTAAAGCAGAGGATCAGAGACCAAGTGGATTGTTACAGCCATTGGAGATTCCAGAGTGGAAGTGGGAACATATTGCCATGGATTTTATAGTTGGATTACCAAGGACAAGAGCTAATCATGATGCCATTTGGGTTATAGTGGATAGATTTACTAAGTCAGCTCATTTTCTGCCTATAAATGAAAGATTTTCGCTCGACAAGTTAGTCCATATGTACTTGAAGGAAATCGTAGTTCGTCATAGAGTTCCTGTGTCTATCGTATCTGATCGAGATCCAAGATTTAACTCGAGATTTTGGAAGAGTTTTCAAGAATATTTGGGAACAAGACTGAATATGAGTACGGCCTATCACCCCTAGACGGACGGCCAAAGTGAAAGAACGATCCAGACAATCGAGGACATGTTACGCGTTTGTGCTATTGATTTCAAAGGAAATTGGGACGAGCATTTGCCCCTGGTAGAGTTTGCTTATAACAACAGTTATCACGCCAGTATTGGTATGCCACCCTATGAAGCCCTTTATGGACGCAAATGCAGATCTCCAGTATATTGGGATGAAGTAAGAGAACGCAAGATACTTGGACCTGAACTGGTACAGCAGACAAAGGAAGTTGTTGAAATTATCCAGAAGAGATTGATAGCCGCACAAGATCGTCAGAGGAAATACACAGACCAGTCAAGGAAAGACATGGAATTTGAAGAAGGAAGCTTAGTATTACTGAAAGTATCACCGTGGAAAGGACTAACAAGATTTGGGAAGCAAGGAAAGCTAAGTCCAAGATATGTCGGACCTTTTGAGATCCTAAAGCATGTTGGAAAAGTAGCTTACGAGTTGGCGTTACCACCGCACATGGAGCACATTCACAATGTTTTTCACGTATCAATGCTTAAGAAGTATAATCCAGACTCCAGGCATGTAATAGAATATGAGCCAATAGAGCTTCAGGCGGATTTTTCATATGTAGAAAGTCCGATAGAGATTCTAGAGGAGAGAGAGAAAGTATTGAGAAATAAAGTGGTAAAGTTAGTAAGAGTGTTGTGGAGAAACCCAAAGGTTGAGGAGTCAACCCGGGAGTTAGAAAGTGATATGAGAGAAAAGTACCCTCATTTGTTTTCTTAAGAGATTCTGAGGACAGAATCCTTTTAAGGGGGAAGGATGTAATATCCGGGATATATCGTGTAATTATTTTGCTATTAAATAATTATTATATGTGTTCAGTATCTATTCTGTGAATAATTGTTAAATGTTATCTGTATTTGGATATTCAAAAATAATATTAATTGAGTATTTTAATTTTTATATGTCCAAAATAAAATATAAATAATTGTCATATCTTCCTAATTATTTTTGTGATGATTTATGAATTTATAAGAATCATATGAAATTTATAAAATCTTTTTCCAGGTATTTAAAATCTATTTTATAAAAACGGGAACCAACCGACGTCACCCGTTGTTACATTTTTGGAACCCGAAACTCTTCCGAGAACACCTTCCTAACCTAATTGTAATATTCCGAGCATTTTCCATGTTTCGACTTTTTCGATCCGGCGTACGGTTTGTCCTGCGCGGTCCCGACGCAACATTTTCGATACAATATTCGTTTCGGTAAATCAATAAAACTCGTATTTTCGATAAACGGGAGCTTTTTATTAAACTATCACAATTATTACTTCGTAGTACGTGTAACCAGGCGCTGAGACCAAGACCGCAGTACAAATTGTACTGATTTGGATAATTATCCCGAAAACCGATACCGTTTGGATCAGTTTTTATAAATAAACGTACCGTTTTATATCCGGAATGATCCAACGGGATACTAATTTTCCGTAAATATAAATAGCCTTTACCCGGATTTTATTTCGTATCAAAATCATTTGCAGACAGATAATTATATAATTTTCAGAGAAAAAAACCTAATTTCATAAACTGTTCTAAGAATCAAACAAGCTTTTGGAGGTGTTATTGAATTCGGTTTGGAAAGCTCGAGTAACCAATCTGAAGGTCTTGAAGAGCTCTACCAGATTCTGTAATCCATACACCTGCAGAAATCAAGGTTATTTTTCTATAATTTTATTTATTTTCGAATTAATTTTAGTAAGAATATGAATTTTTATTCGGATGATAGTTTGTATGATTTGATGATTGCATGTTGTAGAGCTTGTTTTCCTGATGATTTTGATATATTATACGTCTGATTTGGAGTTCAATAACATGTTCAAATTTGAGTTTGATTTTCGAATTTTAAAATTAGGGTTTATAACCCGTATTAATGTTCTTAATTGAAATTTGGGGGTTTCTTATTCTGGAATAGATTGATGTTGTGATATAGTGGGTTGTGTTTTCTGTGATATTTGCAATCCAGTCGTATAAGTTTCATGAATCAACGAGGTCTGTAGAGAAGGGAGTTGTGTTTTGAATATTTCCGAAGTTCGCCGGAAACTAGCAAACTTCACAGCCAAATTCCGGCCAACTCAGGGACTGTTAGGTTGATTTGTTGGCATGGGTGTGTTCCTGGTGAAGTGTAGTTATGATCTGGAGGTGGTGGTGGCCTGAGCACCCCTAGATCGTGTTCTCCGGCGAGACAGGGTGTTTTCCGGCGACCCCCTGTAAAAATTGCAGTTTGGTACCTGAACTTTTGGGGACGATACAGTTAGGTCCCTGAAGTTTCCAGACTTTGCAAATTCAGGATTCCTGTTTTAAAAATGTTTAAAAATCATATTTCCTATTTATTTTTATTAGAAAAATTCGTTTTTAATTTCTGAAAATTCTAAAAATTATTATTTTAATTCCAAAAATTATTTTTAATTCAAAAATAAATCTGAATTAATTAGTTAATTAATTTCAGTTAATTTTTAATTGATTAATTGGTCAATTAATTCGGAAATTAATTGATTAGTTGATTTAATTAATTATTAATTGATTTTAATTAATTATTTAATTAGATTTAATTATTTAAAAATGATTTAAAAATTCTGAAAAATAGTTTCGAACTCTAAAATATTATTCTAAATTATTTCCAAGGCTCGATAATTATTATAAAATTGTTTCGAAGCCAGAATTGGCTAACTGAACCCTGTTTCTTAACCCGGAATTGATCCAACGACCCGTTTTAATTCCGAAAAATGATTTTTACCAGAAAGCCTATTTATGACCCGAAACTTCTTTATAAATGATATGTCGTTGATTATGTGACGTATTATGTGTTATATGTGATTTGTTGGTTGACTGTCGGTCTCTATATTCGATGGGTACTTGTTTATTGCATAACTTTCAATCTGTTAATCGGATTTGGGTAAAATGAAGGGTAGATAGAAGTATGTGTTGAATAGAATCGTATGAGTTGATTATTGATAGATGCTTATGATATGTGAGCAGAAGAGGCAAAATGTAGAAAAGGGAAACAGGTAGTTGTGGAGTAAGGCGATTGAGATTGGAAGCGAGTACAGAGTAGTAAGCTAACACCAGGAAAGTGTTCTGAACTTTACTCATACGATTTGTTGACTCGTCCTGCTCACTTTACTTCTATCAAAGAAATAGACTTATTTAGTCATCTCGTATCTTCAGCATGTCTCAAACCAACTCCACATAGCTCCTATCCTCTACCTATACGCGTATTATTGACTCGTATATTATTTAATAACAGATAGGACTCGATTAACCACACAATACACATAAGCACATAAGCCAAATAGTCATTTTAGGTTTAAAATAATTTTTAGAATCGAAATCGACTAGCTGTTCGCTTAACTGATCATTATTTGACTCATTTTCTATTTTTCTAGAATTTATCGAACTTGTCTCTACAAGCGGTAAGGCTTATAATCAAAATAAATATTAAAATTCAACTAGTTTCTAAGAGAAATTAGAAATTAATATTATTTTTAATGAAAATAAGTCATTTTTCTGAGTCAAGGGGCTTTCGTTTCGCTTGAATCGGATGAACGGTTTAATTATTATCAAATAAATACAGATAATTCAATTTATTATTCAATATAAATAACTATTACTAATTATTGAACCCTAAAATTTTTTTAAATAATTATTTGGGAAAAATCAGAATTAAAAATGATTTTTCTATAAATGTTGGAATTAAAATAAATTTATTATTATTTATTGAAAATAATTTGATTAATTATCAAAATAATTAATCATTTTTAAATAATTAATAAATAATAAATAAATCTGATTTTTAGAAAATATTTCAGAATTATTTATAATATAAATCAATTAATTAATTAATTTATAGAATAAATACAGCTGACTTTATAACTAATAAAAATAAAAAGTAAAAATAATTTCCCACAAACATTTGTCAGAAAATTATTTCTGACAGAAACAGATCAAAGGCGGGTCAAAAACGGGTTGGGAAAGAACAAGTCGGGTCACTAAGAACACGTCGGAATTTTTCCAGATTCCGGTGAGTTCCCGGAGTCCGACCATGCTCCGATCAGCCTCAAATCAACACCGTTTGGTGTTATTTTTGAGGGGTTTTCATTGCAAATCAGCACAACAATCCAACCACGGCAACAACATCACAAAATCATCCCTGGGGTTTCATCACCGGCCAAAACTCTAAATTTTCCGGCCAAACATCGAAATCACAGAATCATACATGAAACTTCACGTTCTATAATGCAAATTAAAGCTTATCAACTGTATAATCAAAGCCCTAACCTCTAAACAACCTCAGTTTTCTCTAAAATCAAACACGATCAATTGAAAATCAGGCATAAACCTTAGAAATCGAATCAACATTTCCAGCAATCGTTTGTTAAATTAATTAGCATGAATCGATTGTAAACAACATCAGGAAGTTATTTCTATCATCAAAACATCCTAATAACCCTAGAATCAAAAAGACCTAATTCGGGTATAAACCCTAGAAATTAAAATTGAAACACAACACATCAAAACATGAAATTAACTCCAGGAATCGATACAACAGATCAGGGGGATCAGTTTTGATACTCACATCGATCGATTTGATGCAGAAATCAGTCCAAAATCATTGCTTGATTGTTCGACCCGACCCTGGAATACCCGACCCGAAATATAGAGAATTTTAATTATTTTCTAATTTTTTGTAATTAATTAATAATAATTAAAATAAAACTAGGCTATTTATAGTAGGTAAAATAATACTCCTATTTAAAATTAAGACCCTAATTATACATCTATTAAAATTAATTGGCCCCTAATTTTATAATTTTTGAGTATTAAAATTTAATTTTTTTAAATATTTTATACATACAATATATATGCCAAAATTTCCCAAAATTTATGAATAATTCAAAAATACAAAGAAATGGTATAAATGAGAGTCCTATAATTTTATAAAAATAAAAATATGATTTTTGTGGGGTTTTTAACACCCTATGGGGTCCGGAAAAGTCATTTTTGCAAAACGAGAAAATTTATAAAATATCTATATATTCAAAATAACACAATGGTACAAGCCGTTTGATGAAAAATAAAGCCCAATATTTTATTTGAAATATTAGCTATAAAATCATAGTTCAGGTCTTATAACTTTTGATACGAAAGCGGTAAGTTCAAAATAAAATATCCGAAAAATACACTGAAAATACCCGAACGATACAGAATATACATAGCACCTAACAGTTAGGGTTTTATAGCTAATTACACATAAATGACATATTAAACAAATAATTTATTATAAATATGATATAATACAAGCGTAATTTCCCAGACATTACATTGAAGATCCTGAATTTCCAGATTTTGTCTACCAACTTCTAAAGGCTCTTTATGGATTAAAGCAAGCACCTAGAGCATGGTATGATACACTGTCAGAATTTTTGCTTAAACATGGATTCACTAGAGGAACTATTGATAAGACTCTCTTCTACAAGCAACATGGTGGTGATATGATCCTGGTTCAGATTTATGTGGATGATATCATTTTTGGTTTTACTAATAAAAAGCTATGTCAAAGATTCTCAAAACTCATCCAGAGTGAATATGAAATGAGTATGATGGGACAATTAAGTTACTTCCTTGAACTTCAAGTCAGTCAAATAAGTGATAGAATCTTCATCAGCCAAACCAAGTATGTTAAAGATCTATTGAAGAAGTTTGGTATGGTTTATTGTTCACTGGCATCTACACCTACAAAGTTGGGTGAAGCTCAGAAAGGAAAAAGTGTAGACATTTTAGGTTATAAAGGAATGGTTGAATCTTTGCTGTATCTGACTGATATAGACCAGACATTATATTTGCAACATGTCTATGTGCAAGATTTCAAGCCAATCCAAAGAAATCACATTTAATGGCTGTGAAGAGAATTTTCAGATACTTAAAGAGGACTCCAAAATTGGGATTATGGTATCCTAAGGGAACATGATTTGAAGCTATTGGATACACAGATGCAGAATTTGCTGGATGCAGGGTTGATAGAAAAAACACTAGTGGAAGCTGTCAATTTCTTGGACAAAGACTTGTATCCTGGTATAGCAAGAAACAACAATCTGTGTCAACTTCCACAGCTGAGGATAAATACATAGCTGCTGGAAGTTGTTGTGCTCAAGTCCTTTGGATTAAAAATTAACTAATGGATTATGGCCTAGTTTTATACAAAATTCCAATTATGTGTGACCATGCTAGTGCTATATCTATTGTGTCTAATCCAGTTAATCATTCTAGAACAAAGCACATTGATGTAAGGTACCATTTTATTAGAGAACATGCTGCAAATGGTACCATTGAGCTCATTTTTGTTCCAACAGAAAAATAGTTATTTGACATTTTTACTAAACCTTTGGATGAAGCAACTTTCACTAGACTTGTAGGTAAAATTGGAAAGCTAAATTCTTCATCCTAAAGGCAAGAACTCAGCTAATGTTTTGCAGTAGATTGATTTCTAATAAATCAAAATTAATTTGATTTAATTGGAAAACTAACTGGAATATGAGTTATAAATATTTCAGAAATCTTTGTATATTTATTTTTCAAAATTCAAAATTTAGCTTGGAATTTTTCAATTCTAAGAAAATATCTAAATATTAATTCACATTTTTAATATGTGAAATTAGCACAAGACAAAATCAAAAAGAACAAAGGTATATAAAGAACTGAGTTCTCGATAAGTCTAAGTGACTTCTCGACAAGTCATTTTGAGACTTCTCAAGTGAGTTCTCGATAAGTCATTTTTCAGACTTCTCGACAAGCTTTATTATGACTTATCGATAAGTCATTGTAGAGATCTCTGTTGGTGAGACTGCGTAGCTGTATGAACGGTTACGTGATAACTCAACACGAGAACAACACTAGAACAAGACAGGTAAATAATACTACACCTACACTAGAAATCAAGAAGAAATGAAGACAAGGCAAATACAAAAAATTAAAAGATTAGAATAAAGCTTGAAGTCTGTTTACCGGTCACTGAAAGAAATTCATTAATATATTCATGCCTTAGTGAAGAATAAAGGTTAAAGACTTTCAGGGTTTCAGAAATGTTGAAGATTCAGTGTATAAGTGCTACCGGAAGATTTCAGTGTATCAACCTTGATTCAAGATAGACAGTGTTTGAAGCACAGGAATCTGAACAAATACATGGTATAGACAGAGGTCAAAGAAGACAGCTGTAGTCTTGAAGTTATACTCACTGACAGGAGTTCACTTATATGTTCAAGCATCAGTGAAGAACAGTGAATGAAGAATTCAAGATTGTAGTAGCAATGAAGATGTTTTTTAAGTACCAGAAGGATTCCAGTGAAAGTACATTTTTTATTGATAATCAGTGGTCGAAGCGATGAAGTTGTTGCAAGCTTAACAATGTAGTCAAGGATATAATACGAAGACCTGAATCGAAGTTAGTCATCTGTGAACCAGACCAGTTGCACTAGGCATCAACGTTTCGTGAAAGGAATCTGAGTATTATCATTATAAGAATTGTTAAGTGAGGATATGTATCTGAAGATGAAGGTTATATGGTTTATACGGAGACTTGGAGAGAAGACTTGAAGACGGGACAGTTTAAGGGTTTAAGCGATCTACAGAAACTAAGTCAAAAGTGATCACTACCTTGTAGTAGAAGTCACCCTGATCAGTATATTGGATGTTAGAAGCGATATCCTGGTAATACGGTTCAATATTTAATTACAGGAACTGATCTTGACTTGGTACGAGTCTCAGGGATAAACATGAGCAAAAATAAAGTTCTAAGTGCATGTTTATACACCTTGGTCACCAGTAATGCTTGTTGCTAATTTCTCTAAGGCAAATGAACTTCCCTGGATATATAAGGGAGTCTTGGTCGCAAGTAACTCTCCTTGATAAAAGAGGTCGCAACTAACTCTCTACAAGGAGTAGAGGTCGCGACTAACTCCCTAAAAGGAAGCTGTGGTCGCCAGTAAGTAGAGTTGGTGAAGAAACTAAGGAATTTCCCTCCCTAGGCTATTATGGGTCGCAACTAACTCTCTACAAGGAGGTTAGGGTCGCAAGTAAGTAACCTTGGAGGAAATTTCTCTAGGGCAAACTCTCTTAGGGTGATGCAGTCACAAGTAACTCTTTCCCTTGGTAAAGGGAGTCACAAGTAACTCCTACAAAGCCCCTTGGTCGCAAGAAACTTGTTTCTTTGGAAATTCAGGTTGCAAGTTAGAGGTTTATGCCAAGGAACTAAGTAAAAGTACCTAGGAAGCTTCTCAGTCACAAGTAACTCTCAGCCACACTTCATTGATTACATTCAATTATTTTATGTGGTAAATATATAGCCACGTATTTCACTTTGAATATAAGTCTACACAACATAAGCAGAACGATAAGAATTCATAAGTTATGTGTTTTTATCTTCCTCTCCAAAAACAATGAGAGCTGATAAAAAAACAAGCAACAAAGATTTGCAGAGAAGCTCAAACTCCTTGAATATCCGTTTAACTTCTCACCGGAGAAACGTTATAATGCTCGGTTTAACTCTTGTATATTTATAGGGGCATTATAATCGTAATCCGGTAATTAAATTCTTAGAAAAATAAAAGCTAGATCATTGTATATGATTTAATTTGTTGATCTTTGTAGAAGCTAGGACCTTTGTTATTCTTAGATTGTAGCCGGTTAATTTATTTACAGGAGTGTAGCAACACCCTCGAGGATTTATATATGAATATATACTTCCCCGAACATCTTGTGTTCCTCATTTTGTTGTTCCAAACACTATTCACCTCAAGAACACGGAACCACTAACCGAACACTAAATTATTTATCCATAAAAGATTCGAAAGAATTGTTTTAAATTTAGTGAGTATCGTATTCAATCCCCCTTCTATGATACTTCGGGACCCAACAATCTCTATTAGTGTTAACTCACAGATTCTCTACAAGTATATATCTTAGACTTGTCAACAACTTAGAACTGAGATAATTTGTTTTAATAAATTATTTTAGTAAAATACTTTTGATAAATTCATTCTAATTTTATTTTGATTTATTCAAATAAAAAATGGAAACAATTCAGTCCATTCAGGATAAACTGGGTATTTATTTGACATCTCGATAAGTCATTTTCTAGTTCTCGACAAGAGTCGGGAAAATGACAGATCAATATGTATCTATTATTTCAATATGAATTCTCGATTAGCAAATCCCAAATGTTTATTTTGAGTTCTCGATAATTCATTTACCTTTTACTATAAATACCCAGACATCTCGACATACACCTCTTTACGCCTTCGAGATCTCTAAGTGACCTAATTTTTCCAATCCAAACCATTTTCTCTCATTTTAAGCTCTTTCTCTCTAATTCTTCTTACCCACTCAAATTCAAACTCTTCAAATGGCATCAAACACAGTTACACCTTTCATCCCAAAGGAGGGCACCAACTATCTTGCTTTTATAGATGCAAATCAAGCTCCTGACAGTTTCAAGAGCTTTGTGAAGTTTTTTACTGAAACTTAATTTGCAGGTGCTCTAACAGCAAATCCAGTATTGTACTTGGATGTTCTAAAGGATTTCTGGAACACAAATGTGGTAAGAACAGTGGTGCATGAGAACCAAGCTATGGTTATGGTGGTTAATTGCTCCATTCAAGGCCAATAAGTGGAGTTTTCTGAAGATGATGTCAATGTGGCTTTGGGCATCCCTACTGATAATTTGGTGGAGGTTCCAACACAGGATGAGCTAGCTGAGTTTATGGACTTCATAAACTACAATGAATGAATCAATTTGGCTAGCCTGAACAAGAAGTACCTGAGAAGGGAATGGTCTTTTCTCTTTGATTCAATTATGAGGGCATTCACCTATAGAAAGACAAGGTATGAAAATATTTCAAGTGTTGTTCAGAAACTGGGGTTCTCTATGGCTCACAAGTGACACCTCAATGTAGGACATCTGATAATGGAGGAGCTCAGCACTAGGCTCACAATGCTTTTGACACCAAGAGGTAAGGAAATATTTCTTCCTAGATTTATAATGTTTGCTTTAAATCATAAAGTGCATGACATTCATATGCTTAATGGTATAGATAGATCTAAAATAGGCAACTATAAACAAATGTCCAAAGTTCTATTTGGCGTACTCATTACAAAGAACAAGGTACCTGTAAGTCTTAGAATCATTCCATTTATGTTGGAGAGATTCAAGACTTACCCTTACCCAATGCCTGACATGAGGTCTATAGTCATAACTAGTACAGTATGCCTCTTGTACTTGTGGAAGAACAAACATAGGAACACCAATAGGGGTCTTACCAAAATGAGACCCTTTATTCTTTACCAATAGAAGCTAGGAAACCAACCACTTTATCCTCTCAAAGGGGCGAAGTGAGTAAAAAGAAGAGAATGGAGGCACCTTTGACTGTGATAAATGAGAGTGGTGAGGATCAAATAGAACTACAGTCAAGCTTGGTCAAGAAACCAAAGAAGGCAAAGCAATCTGAGTTGATCACTCAAGCTACCTTTGCATCATTTCAAAAGGATGTAGTTGCAAAAGAGGGCATATGTTAGATATATTTGATAATGTCATGGCTAATATGATTTATGTTTAGTTTTCAGATCTTATTTAAACAGGATAAATCAGTACTTACTGGAAGTCAGGACTTAAGGATATCAGTACTTATATTATCAGGAGATAATCATCAGAAGATGGATATCAGAACTTAAGTACTGAAGGACGTTCAGATAAGGACAACAGCTGATTAAAGGAAAGAAGATCGAGACAAACATAAGAAGAGATATGCATGAAGAAGGAATTCTATGAAGAAGGAATTCTATGAAGAATAGAATACTTGGAAGAAAAGATATCTGATTGATGTATTTTAGGAAGCAGAATTATATTCCATATCAATTAGCGATTATCTTGTAACTGTGTAGTATATAAACACAAACATAGGGTTTACACTATAAGTGTTAATACATTCGAGAAGATTATTCATTGTAACCCTAGCAACTCTCGTGATATTTGTTCATCACTGAGAGGTAACAGTTCCATACTGTAACAGAGTTTATTGTTTCAATAAAGTTTGTTTTCTGTTACTTAAGTTATTAAAGTTCGATTTGATTGTACTTTACACTGTATTCACCCCCTCTACAGTGTATGTGTGACCTAACAAGTGGTATTAGAGCCTATCTGTTAACGCACAAATAGTTTAAGATCCGAACACAATCATGTCTAACACAAAAACTCCAACTAAGCCCACCAAAACTGAAGAACCTCCAAAGACACAAATTCAAAGTCGGTATGAGACCATCAGAGTTCCCATACTGAGACCATCTGAATATGCCATATGGAAGGTGAGGATGACCATGTTTCTGGAAGCTACAGATCCATAATTGTAATATCCCATATTTTCAAATATTATTTTTACAATTATTTGGATTTGTTTATGTGATTTTTATGTGAATTTTGATGAATTATCTGATATTGGAATTGGTGTTTGGGTGTGTATATGTGATATTATTTGAGTATTTTAATTTTTATATGTCCAGAATAAAATATAGATAATTATGGTATTTTTCTGGTAATTTTTGGAGTGTTATATGATTTTATATTGATTTATGAATTATTAATTATTTTCTGAATAATAACAAAATTATTTTATAAAGCCGGGAATCGTCAAACTTCAACCGTTTTTGCATTTTTACAACCCGAAACTCTTCCGAAAACTCCTTCCTAACCTAATCTGGTAATTCCGGACTTTTTCACGGTTTTGACTTTTTCAATCCGGATTACGGTTTGACTCGTGCGCGTCCTGGCGCAATATTTTCGATACGATAGTTATTTCGGTAATCAATAAAACCCGTATTCTCGAAAGACGGGATATTTTACATTATTTTCTCATAGGGTGTTTATAAGAAGCTCAATTTTGATAATTATCCAAATTTGGTATTAAATTGTATCATTTTTATAGTTACTTAGCGGCTAAGTAATCTATTTTCGGATCCGATATGATCCAATGGGATACTGGTTATGTGTTTTAAATGAATCGATCCATAATTTGGACGTGTGTTATTAGCATTTTTATCGAGGTATTCGTTTTATCTCGGTTATGTGCATCTGAATGTATTTTATACGTGTTCGGGTTTTTCTGTTAATTTAAGTGTCGTTTTTGTTTTTTGAAAATAAACGGACCAGGACCCCACCGAGAGGTCAAACCCCACAAAATACATGTTTTTATTTTTATAAAATCATTCGTATTTCAAATACCCAGTATTTCTGCATTTTTAAATTATTCGCAATTTTTGGGAAATTTTGACATTAATTTTGTATTTATCGTTTTTAAAATTATTCATCATTAAATATCATTTCCGGGCTAGTGATTTTAAATTACGAGAATCAAACATTGATTTGTGATTTATCGGGTACAAAATCTTTTCATATAAATACCAAATTCTGATTTTTCTCTTTTGAAAAAAAAATCATAATATTTTAGATAATTATCAAAATAAAATAAAATTGGATAATGTTCTTGGGGGTGAGAAATTCGTTCATGATCTTAATTCTTTGATAACTGGAGATTTGCAAGTCTGTTCTTGATGTTCTAATAATCAAAACGAAGGCCTTTCCATCCTCTTTCTGTTGATACCAACATCTTTTTATAAGGTGGGTTATTTTGTAAATTCGTTTTTTTTTATAATTAAGATCCGAACCAGGTTCTGATTCGTGGGGGTGGTTTTGATCGTTTGTGATGATATAAATAGCTTCAATATGATTAATAGAGTTGATTGGTGCTATAAGTTTGTTGGTTTTGGTATTAAATCGATAAAGTCGAGTTTTATATTTTTGGATTTTTTTTAGTTCGAATTTTCAGTTTAATCTTGAGTTTTAGATTGTTCTTGATGCCATGAATAGATTGTAGGTGATGTTAGCTTTATTTTGGTACCAAGAACGCAGATTTTGGTTAAAGATTGAAGAAATTACGTCCTGGCCGGAATTTGATCGGAATTCGATCGGTTTTTACTTTCGGCCGATCGATTATTGATGTTGTTTGTCTTTTTAGATTTCTGGGTTGATGAGGAGTTATTTGGTGTTGAATTCGGGACGAATGGCGTTGTTTTTGGCCGTGAATTGCTTCGACCGGAAACAAGAACGTCGCCGGCCGGTTTCTGGAATTTTTCCAGATTCCGGCGGCTGTTCTTCATTTTTCGGCGAAGTTCTTCAGCCTGCCGCCGTTCGATCCAAGGTAGAAGATGACCTACGACTTAAACGTGTTTCTGGATATTTATTTTTAGAAATAAATCAAAATTCATTTCTTATTTTCCAAAATCATTTCTTTTGGATTCTAAAAATCATTTAATTATTATTTTAAATTCTAAAAAATTATTTACTTAATTATTTTAAATTCCAAAAATTATTTTCTTTTATAATTTTCAAAAAAATCCGAAAATTTTATTCATTTAAATTGATTAATTATTTTGATAATTAACCTGTTTATTTAGATAATTTGTATTAATTTTATTTTAATTCCAAAAATTATAGAAAAATCATTTTTAATTCTGATTTTTCCTAGATATTGATTTAAAAATTATCTTGAGCTTTTAAAATTTATATTTTGGTATTTAAAAATCAATTAATATTATTATTAATTGATTTATTCTTCTTTTATTCGTAATAAATAAACTGTTCGTCCGTTTAATACGAAACGAACGCGTATAGACTCAGAAAAATATTTCGCTTCCAATAAAAATACTTTTGAGACTTAATTTCTTTTATATTAAAAGAACGTTGATTTGTGAATCTTTCGGAGTCGATTTTTAATCGAAAAATTATATTTTGACCCGATTTCAGTTTTAAACATACCGAATCGAACCTTTTGACGAACCGAGGCATGTGTGATATGAATTATGTGATACATGAGTTATGTGCTTATGTGCTATGTGAATTATGTGTATATGTGAGTCAAATGTCTTGTGTTTGTCTGTTATATTTATGTGTGGGCCATCGTATGGGTAGACGATAGGCTTTTGACGCGCAGTTCGTCGAGTAGTTATTGATTAGATGATTAAAGTTCTATATTTTAATTATAGAT